>NW_012267346.1:1651322-1728853 GCF_000151885.1 Dipodomys ordii
TGGGAAGGGATGTGAAGGGTAAACAAAGGAGGAGGCTGCAATGCTTGGTAAGAAATGTACGCATTATCCTGCCCATGTAATTGTAACTCCTCTGTACAGCATGTTCACAAATAAAATAAAATTTAAAAAAAAGAAGTCTCTGTCTTCTTCTCTGGCTGTGACCTCCAAGTCCTACAGCTTTATCTACTTTGGTACTGTAACCCAGCTTACTATGATCCCTGACACCCAAACAAGGCACCCAAAACAATTATTAATTCAATGAACAAATAATTAGATCCTGGACTGGAAAATGAAAACTCTCAGAATTCAACAAGCTAGGTTTATATGTTTGTTGTATATGCTTGGGAGAGGATCTGAGAAGGCAGGCAATGAAATATTTTTAAGACAGCATATAAATATTTTCATTGCCTTACAGGAGTAAAGATTAGTATGTTCTCTCAAAAGTGAAAAGCCAACAACATCACAAAAATGTCCCAGTTTACAGATACAGTCTTATATATGTTCCACATATTATTCATACTAGATCAAACCATATTTCACACATGCAAAAAAACGAAGCAAGAAGGAAAAATGGCACGAGAAATGGCAAAATTACATATAAATTAAGTAAAAGTGCAAGCAAAGCGATGAGTATAAATTTTGTATTTTTTAATGTTAGTATTGGGGAAAATGTACAGTCATTTGTAGGGACATTTACAGTGAAAAGAGAATGTTATGAAATACAAGGTTTCCTATATTCAGGAATTTGGATTTTCCTGGGTAGAAAATCAAATTTCCTACATGATGTTTCAGCTTTCTATGTAAGTATTTAATCATTCTCTGGTTTATATTTGAAGATATCTGATGAAATAATTATAATAAAACATTAATGTTCAATGTCTATATCAATAAATATAAAATTAAACTTCTTTACAAGCATATATATCAAAAAGGCTAAAGTTTCGTTATATATCATAATTATAATACTATACACCAAGAAATAATAAATGGAAAGCACCTGGTTCAGAAATAGCAGCATGACAGTAAGCTTAACATAATTGTATAGGGTGGTAAGGGATCACCTCTTTTCAGCAAGACAATATGTTTCATCCCTAACATGGAAGCTAGTTCAGTTCAATGATAAAGTTGGAGCCAAGAATCACACACACCCCAGGTGAAGAACAATGTATTCTATAGGTGGAGAATAAGAAAGAAGTTTGCCTGTTACAAATTACGTTTATCACAAACTCTGCTGTTTGTTATAGTAAAATGTCCTCCAAAGGAAACCATTTGCAAAGTCAAGAAATGCAATGAGGACTGAATGAAGAGAAAGGCTGTTGCCAGCAGAAAATATGTTTTTAAAAAGCATGGTTTATGTTTGAACTCTTTTCTACCAACTCTAGACTGACTATTTCCTCCACCAGTTGCAAAAACAAGTGTAAACAACTGAAGGGTCAGCCAAAACCAGGTGTCTGTGAGACTCTGATGGCAAGGTAGAGTCAAGGAAAAGAGTTGCTTCTTCCAGTGATCTGAATTCTTGAACTTAATTTCACAGTCTATCAGTCACCTGTAAGGTATCATTTTCTTCGTCCTGGTAGAGATAAATGTGAGATTTCACCGACATTAACAAGGAGAGAGAGTACTTTCTACTTTCGAAGGAATATTAATGCCAGGTGATAGAAGCCCACTTACAGGTTTTTGCCCCAGAGTCTTCTGAAATGGCTTAATCACAAAATATTCTTAAAGCTTTAACTTTTCCATGTAGAAAAACAGGCTAAATATTATCTTAACTATCCAAATAAATGACCTGGTGCAAGTGGACAAAATACAAGTCTAAGATCTATGATATCAGTGCTGCTCTTGTTATGAATATTAATGTATTTCACATGTTTCTCTTGGATAATTTGGAAACACAAGTTTCAAATAATATTAGCCTCCCACAGTAGATTTATGGAATCATATAATACAAGATTGTGGTAAAATTCTACATAGATATTTGTTATATATTATATATGTAACATAGTATATAATATATATAAAACATACATATTCATTTATATGGATTTATACCTTCTTAATTCCAAAAATGTTATAGGATATCTAAAAAAACATAATATAATTTTTAATGTATTAAAAATAACTCTTTGAGGAAGTTGATGCAGAAAAGAATAAGAAAGATTTGATCTACTGACGATAGAACAGGTAGTAAATAACCATGTGGTTTCAGGTATGTGATTCAGAATTAATTTTTCAGTGGGTCACAATTATCCAGGAAGCAATGATCCAGCCATGATTTTCTTTCCAGAGATGCAGAAGGAAGAGAAAACCATTGATAGCTTCCCCCAGAAAACTCCATGTTGAGCGCCATCAAAATGGTAGACAACCCATTAGGTTAGATTAACTGCATTCAACAGCCTGTGTAGCCACAGGTTGGTAACAACAGAGGGAGAAGGGGAATCTACAGGAAAATGTTAAATCTCTTCTCTTCATCATGGGCTACATTCTTCATGAGATTATTACAGATGTGTCTGCCAGAAAGGCATCGAGAGCTTCCTGAAGCAATGAAAAGCCAGAAGAAAGCAAGTTCAGCAATAGTGTAAAGAGCAACTTATTTTATAGATAAGACTACTGAATCCACAGCAAGGATTTCCAAGGTTGTGACTATAGTTGTTCCTAACTCTCACCCAGGTATCTTTTATGTCAGGAATGACTAATAGATTTCAATACCACTTAACTCAAGTGCCAAGTGGTAAAGCTCAATATTGAAGAAAATATGCAACTCTATCTGAGCCCAGTGGGAAAAACTAATGTGACCGTTGGTTGATATTGGCCAACGAGTGAGAAGAGACCTGGCAGGTGTACTGTACCTTTCTGGCTTCAAGTGATTTGGGATTCTTTTATTTCAGACCATATACTACTGTTGTAAGTATCTGTCTCATTTTAAAAGAATAGGATAATAAAGTATCTAGAATTTAAAAAATTCTATATATCATGGAAAGATGAATATTTCCCCCACATGCCATCATGTGTGTGATTCGATGTACATTTGCTGGTCTAAAAAAGTGACATATGGCATAGAATATGTCCCTTAATATATGAAAAAAGTATTTTCCAACTCACAGAGATCTGATTTGGATCGTAGATAAAGACCATGAAAAGATATTCCAAGGACCTTCATCCAGAGTTATGTTTTTCCCCTCCATTACTTTATGGATCCCTACGTAGTAATGATACACCCTTGAGTCAGAATTGGGCAGTTCTGACTCTATTCAGCATCTAGTAGATAGGTGCTTCCCAGTTTTAGATTCTCCCTATTATGGAAGATACAATAATGCCAGGTCCAACATCTTGTGTTTGTAGTCATAGATGTTGAAGGTATGATTTAATCCTTTAGGAATATAAAAAAAGCATTGTGGATGTTATCATGATTGAAAGATAAACACAGATGTGTGTTGCCAGTGAAATTTTGAGCATGCATAGTGTGAGAACATCATCAATGGAATTCTAAGAACTTCAAATGCTGTGGGAAACTAACTTCTAAGGAACTGAACAAAATCTGACACAAAACTAGCCTTCCACTAATCATTACATTTAAAGTAAACAGCATTTTTAAGTCTACTTGGTAGCTGAAAAAAAGAAACAACAATTGCATAGGGAAAGTCTTAAAACCCTAATGAACTTGTAATAATAGATTAAAATTTATGTCATAAATTCCATAATAGGTAACAGTAACCTGAAAATCTCAATAGTTGTTGCCAATTTCCAAGTGTAAATGTGTAATACTATTAATCCATACAGGACTTCTCTGTAATGTTATAAAGAAACAAACTTGCTCAGGGAATGACGACTCCCCCACTTTTGCAGGCAAATTTCTTTTGCTGATGTTGGGCGTATTTACATTTTTATTATTGGAATAGAAATCTGTTTGGTAGGATGTGAGCAGGTGTCTCTGAAGAGATATCACAGTGGGAAATGTTCATGGAATTTCCATACTTGGTTTCAGCCCAATAGTACATATTTCATAACATTTCAGCTAAATTAGCACATTGATTTTTGTGTTGTATGGGGGTGGGAAAAACTAACCCTTTTGAGCTTTTTAAAATGAATCACACTTCTTCAGCTGTAGTTTTTTGAAATGCAAAAAAAAGAAGTTGCAAATATGAACTTCCACCTTGGTAAAATTAAAAAAAACTCATCCAAGCATGAAGAAAATCAATGTCAAGTCAGGAGACAGAGAAAATGAGAAGACTCAATTTAGGAAAGTTTTAAATAGAATTCCAATGTACAATGTATCTCATTTTTTTACTCTCATCTCTGGTAGCTGTTTCTTCCTATAGAGACATGAACTTAGGATCTGGGGTGCATAATAGAGCATATATAACAAGAGGCCACTACTTGGCCCCTTAATTGTCTTCTGAAGGCTGTGCCTTTGTGGACTACCCTAACCATCACTGACACATACAATATGGACACTTGGAAAATGGAAGTTTAACTCTAATGCTGATGCTTCTGATCTTTCCCATGGTATAATCACTTCTAGGGGGAGCAATTTAGGTCTATAGTTGTGAAGATGAATGATGGTATATGAACAAGTATGGCATTATTGAAGTCAATGAACTAGTGATTTGTTAGTTTCATCTATTAGCATCATCCTAAATAATATAGATTGTTTTCCTTATTATCAACAAAAATTCATCCAAATCTTTTCAAAATAATCATGGCACTTAAACAAAATGATATACATGCCTAGTAAAGCCACTTTTGGACAAGATATTTGAGTGCAAATTCCTCTTGTATAGAAATTATGAAGTAACCTCCAAGTCCCTTCCCCACATTTCCAGTAATAAGTATACAGTAATTGGTCAAATACCAATATGACTATAGAACAGATACCTTTTAAAGAGGAGCCTGTGATGCTTTTGTAAAATAAGAAATGTATATTTGGTTTCTGCCCTTGATTCCTGGCACACATAATTCTTTAGCCTTCATAGATGGCCATAATGGGAAAGTTTTTGTTCTAATATTTAGCCTTTGACCCTTGGGTCCTGATAGAGGTGATATCAATATTATGAATGAACAGAACATCTGGCATAGCATCCCTAAATCTTTTGTTTTAATGTTTCTACAGTGCCACAGGATGGGTTGGATAACCTTTAATCCCTATCTCCAGTCTTCATGGAGAGGAGATGGACTAAAGGCTGAATTGATCACCAATGAGCAATGATCTAACCAAGCATGCCTATGCTTTCCAAAAGAATCCAAAGAACTGGAGGTATTATATACCTCAACTAGGAATTTTCCAGAACTTTCCCTATGCAACTTAAAATCTGTCCTTTCATCTATATCTTTCATTATATCCTTTATTAATAAACTGTTAAATATAGTGTTTTCCTGAGTTTTCAATGTTGTTCTAGTAAATTATTTACAACCAAAGAGGAGATCTTAATGTATTATTTGGTGAGAAGCACAGGTCACGGGGACTTATAATTGCCATCCAAGTGGATGAGGTCCAGTCTTAAGGGACTGAGTACTTAACCTTTGTAGTTTGACATTATCTATGAGTTATTGTCAGATGAAATTGAATCAGAAGAGAACTAGCTGGTGCCCATTGGAGAATATACACTCACACACACACACACACACACACACACACACACTCACACACAGAGATACACATACACATACATGTTTAGTCCTCTGGTTGTGTTGAATGGTGTGTAAGGGTAGTGAAAACACAAATCCAATTCTAGGTGTTGCTTTTAAAAAAAAAAGAAAGAGAAAATGGGCAAAACATCTCAATATTGAGTACTTACCTCAGGAAAGTTGAGCTAATTTATGTGCCTACAGAAGTCAAGATTCATGGTCTTAGATGACACACTCTATGATAAAATTCTGATGTTTACTAACTGCTTTTCCTTTTTACATGGAGTGTGGAAGCATTGAAAAAAAGCTAAAGTCATGGTATAACAGAATTCACACAGGTAAAAGCAATGATTTATGCTCCAAATTTAAAAGATAATCATATGAATCCAAACTAGCAGATCTATTAGTCAGAAATGCTGTAAGTCATCTGGAAGTCACCAAATATTCAGATGTGTAACAGTAAGTAAATAAAAGCTTCAGATAAGTCACAACTGATTTCGGGCAAGTTTGAATTTACAGGAAACGACCAAAATAATGTATTATACAAAGCTTTATAACTTGAAACATATAGTGTGATTATTCTTTAATAGCATAAATATAGATCTTTGATAAGAGGTAAAAGGGTTATTCAAAATATACCTTAATGCTGGCTACCAGTGGCTCATGCTTATAATTTTTGCTACTCAGAGGCTGCCATCTGAAGATCACTGTTCAAAACTATCTCAGGCAAGAAAGTCCATAAGACTCTTAGCTCCAATAAACTACTCAGAAAAGGCTGGAAGTAGCACTCTAGCTCAAATGGTAGAGTGCTAACTTTGAGCAAAAGAAGCTCAGAGACAGTGTCCAGGCCTGGAGTTTAAGCCCCAGGACCAGAAAAAAAAATATATATATATACCTAGATAGATAGATAGAGATATAGGTATGTACACACATACACGCCTTACTCTCTTTAGAGATAGGACAATGGAGTAGTTTTCCTGGAATATTTCCTCTAAGGTTTTTGTGTATTTCCCAATATATTGTGAATAAGCATATGGAAATGTAAATTTGTTGACTAAGTGCAGGTATTTTCTACAATCATTGACAGTAAAACAGAGAAGTGTGACTGTATCTAACCTCAGAGATCAAAAAAATACTCTGTTAGAGTTTACCATTGTGTAGACTGGCCTAATTGATCCTCTATGATTATTACCTATGATTTTTCCTAAAATACCCATATTATAAGTCATCTTCACTTGTGGACAGGTTACATTTTACTGGGACCCAAATAACTACTCTAGGTCTGTGTTACCAACCAGGCTGGATCTAGAGAAAAGAAAACTCTCTAAGTCCCAACCATTTTTAATGAAATTCCTATGTCAGTATCTTAGTATTGTCAAGGTGGGGATGATTGGGGAATTAATTTAGCTTTTTCTTTTTTTTCACAAAAATTATAGTAACAATAAGCATTTAGCAGATCTCAATCACTGGATTTATGCACTGTGGGACTTCTTTCTCTTTTAAAGACTGTAAATGTTTTATTTTATTTTAGTCACGGCTTGAACTCAGGACCTCACATTCTTTCTTGACTTTTTCACTCAAGGCTGGCCCTCTACCATGTGAGCCAAACTTCCACTTCCGACTTTGGACTAGTTAATTACAGGTTAAGAGTCTCATGTAATTTTCTGCCCAACATGGCTTAGAATCATGATTCTCAGATCTTAGCCTTCTGAGTAGGCGAACCACTGGCCCCCTGAGCCTACTCTGGGATCCTTTTGACAGAAGAAAAATTCTGTATTGCTAAAAAAAAAAAAAACCTTACAACTTGGTTACAGTTATTGGAAAGCAAACACTGAAAGGATAGAAATCAAAATGCTGATAAGTGATTTAGGGAAATGGATGTCTGGCATTAGTTTATGTTCTTATGCCCAAAGAGCTGGGATTATTTTTTCAGGTTGATCTTCAAGAATACAGTGGGTATAAACTGGTTAAAAGACAGGGAGAAAGTGTTCCAGACTACTGCAGAGCGACAATAGAGAAGACCCAGGCTAGCATATTTACACTTGCAGAATTTTCCATTTAGGGGAGGAGTTCAGTCACCTTAAGAATGAGGCATCTAGGAATTGTACTTCTTTATGCTACCTTCAGCAGACTTTTTAGTTCATCATTTTCCTCTAGCCATGGTGGTAAGATATTTATGCCTGACTGTGTTCACTGTTTTTTTTCTATGAACTTATAAAAATTGCTTTTTTTATTAGTCTATAAAAGCCATGTTTGGAGACAGTCTAAAATAAAAATTAATGCAACTTATCACCCTATAGCACAGAACAAGCGCCTGTTTCAGTCTCTTATTTAAGCACTGCAGATGCATTGAAACCTAATAAAATTTGTTCCCCAGCCCATCAACGCTAACTGGGAAGCAAGAAGCTCAAATCTATGAATTGCCCACAACCAGAGAGAGGCCTTTTGAGAACTTTATTATTAAAACTCTGAAAACGAGGCATACTATGACCAGAGACATAAAACCTTTGTGAAGAAGCAAACATTTATCACTTAATAAACATTCTTCCTTCTTTTCCTTTCAACTTTCAAAAACGTTAGTCTTTTTGACAGATATCACACATTTTGAAGACCAACATCATGACCCCCTCCAAAAAAAGAACAATGCAGTCTCGACGGTTTCCATAATAATTGTAAGCAGTAAGATACATGACAATTGATAGATTAAAATATGTTTAATAATGATCTCCCATGATCATAAGGGTAAGGGTGATTGGGAAATACATAAATCAGGCTAGTTTGAAATGTCATCGCCCATAAAACAGTAACAACTTAAGAACAATTATCTTATTATGATGATGTGCTAAAACAAACATTTGAACACAATCCTGTAGATGTGATTGCTTCGCATAGAGGCTGGACCTCCTGCTTCACTTTTCAATGGCATCCAGTTATGCCATGCACTTGCCAGTCCTGGTGGTTTGATCCAGGTCACTGGCATTCAGAATGCTGAAAGCCAAGAGGGAGGGAACAGAATACAATGAATGTTTCCCACTCTTGCCATCTACTCTCATGCTTCAGGCCAACATCCTTAAAAAGGTGATGTTCCTTCCAGTATCTCCACCTCCCTGGCCTCCTGCCTTTGACCTAGGTCAGTCATCTTCTTGGAACAGAATGCACTTGTCTGCACCAGAAGTAGCCTTTGAGGGAGGAGGAGGCTCAAAAAGAACTGATAGAAAAAAAAAACCATCCCCAATACTTTGTTTGATTCCCTCAGGTGCTCTTCTCATGCATTCTCAAAGACAGAGAAATCTTTCAATGAGCGTTTGTCTTCCTGTACCCTGCTCTGTTTTAGCTGGCTCTCTACTCCCTTATTTGAACTGTGAAAAACGAATACTCTGTCTGGTTAGGTTTTAGGGAAAATATGTTGGACCTCTCAAATATGATAAGAAGCCAGTTAAAATGATCTGGGTCCGAAAACAGCCACAAATGGAAGAAGTCTAGCTAATAGATACCATCTGCACCCCTAAAGTGAGCACATCTTGTCCAGCTTCTGACCTGATTTTCTCTGAGCTATTGCTCTTGCAGCTCTGTTCATGAGTCTAGGTCTGTGGTTCCCAGGACACAGACCAAGTGGTTGTGCAATGAAGTCTTTATGAGAAACTTTTTTTCCCTCTTTTCATAAGGGCCTGAAATCAACAAGCCAAAAAGTATTTTATCCTAATATAGAAAAGAATCAGACCGCACATGGTTCGTTGGAGCAGCCTGTGTACTGGGGAGAAGGAAAGAAATGATGCAGCCCTCTCTCTGGCAAGAGTTTGCATTTAATCATCAGGGGAGTGTTTGTGGTGAAATTACATTTTTCCTCTTCAATGGTGGAAATATTATCACTGGGTTATGGACAGCTAGTTCAAAATGATTTGGTGAGATATGCTCTTTTGCATCACGTAAAGAATATGTCTTTGGCTCCCAGGGAACAAAACATCCAAGAATATGTTATTGTGGGAGGAGACCAGATAAAGGAGACCCTGGGAAAAAAAGTTGGCTGAGAGCAACAAGTAAGGAGAGCCAAGAACATAATGAAGAGAATTTGTCTGCTTTTTTTGAACTAAGGGTAGGGATTGTGTCATATCTCCATAATCGTGTGAAAACACAAGGTCACCCACATGAACAATTTTCCCAGTGGCCCCCATGAGGAAAGCTATAAAATCTATGTCACTTAACTAAAAGTCACCACTAGGGGCTTGTATACTTCCTATGCTTGAAGGAAACATAATTGTACTGTATCATCCCATGAGTCAGAGGCTTATTTGCATGCAAAAGTGAAAGGAGAAAAAAAGAAGAAAGAATAAATTGGATTTTTCCATTTCTAATGCTCTAAGTCTTCATCTAGACCCAGCAACTACAGTAAATGTCAATCTTGCCACTTGCCATGAATATCTTCTTTTATGTAATCATATCATCTATTTTGCCTTTCTCTGATTTTTTTCTAAGAGATTAAACTGCTCCTTCTGAGTAATCTAAGCCCTAGTTTTCAATATGTATAAAATCTGAACATTCACCTATTTTCCAACATTCTTCTGATCCAATTTGACTTTCTTCTCGCTCTTCCTACCTCCTTCTTTTCAAAGTATTTGCTAACTTGAGTATACCTTCCCCATAGAAAAATGATCATTCTAAACATATACCTACACATATGTCTATCAAATTTGACCATTCCTTCAACCCCTTCAGGGTCATCCTCCTCCACATCTCAGGTCTTATCTCATCTATCTCCAAATTCCCAGACCTTCAAGCACTTTTATCTTTGTAGTTTTGTTGCTCATTCAGCCTTATTTTGGGTCTTCTCAATATAGTTATGGATTTTTTTAAAGAATATCTTCCCCATAGTGAATGAAAACTCTTCTCTGATGTAGCTGTATCATAGATATGTTTGTATTCCTCACACTCCCTGAAATGATTCCATATAAATACTCAAAAATTATACCAGTTTAGTAAACATGTATCTGGTAAGACTCATTGTTGGGCTTTGGGATGTGAAAGTAAGTCCAAATGAGGAAAATCACTGCAAGTCCAAGAATGAAAGAGACTTATGGAAACTCTTTGAAGTCATGATACCTTTGCCCCTCCCAGTAAGTTAAATGATCCATAGGAACCTTCAAGCTAACCATCACATTAAGTACCATCAATCCCATGCCCTGTCAGTTCAAAGATGAGCAAGTAGCTACTTGGAGATGTAGCTGCTTCTAGGCCACACAATTAAAAAAACTGAAAAGTCACATCCCCGACACAGATCCATAATTTCTTCTCCTTTCGTTAGATTGCTTCTCATTCCAGCTTTCCCATGGCTGGTGGGCCAACAAACGTTGGTTAATTTGATTTCAGGAAGAAAAATTAAGAAAACCCTGGAAGAAATGAAAGCAGTAAGGGAGGGAAAATGAACTTACATTGACTCTAAAGAGTGAATGTAAGCAAACTGGTAGCTTTCTGGCTAAGTTTTCAGTGCTTCAGAACTCGAGGACTTGCCTGTTAGCTACACTTGTGCTTTGAGTCCACTTTTATTCTTAGCTTACATTAGCTTAGCTTACATTGCTAAGTATGCCCTTTTCTTTTTCTTTTTTCTTTTTGTTTCTTATTGTGAGAATACTGTACAGAGGAGTTACAATTACATGGGCAAGATAAAGAGTACATTTCTTATCAAGTATTGTTGCCTCCTCTTTGTTTCCCCTTCCCATCCCTTCCCATACGTCTCCTCTCCCTCCCCACCTGATTCCCCCCCCCACCACCAAAGTTGTAAAGTTTGTTTTTCAACATAACAACTTGTACATCTCATTGTTGCAATGGGTCCACCTGTATCCCTATTTAAACACTTTGTTTTTTCCCTTCCGCTCCTCAAATTATACCTACATCAAATACATTGAAAGCAGGGGTTATACCTTGGGGGAGGGACATACAAAGCAACAAAGAAATCATCTTATAAATATGTTAGAAACAATTGCATGAAAAGAAAAAGAAAACAAAAAAACCACATTTGAATACTTAAGCCAGGCCCAAAGACACATAGGTCCCATGGTTTTCCTTATTTGCAATAACTAGCATATGTCTGAGTGAAGCAGAAAAGGTCAGATAAGTTGATGTTCGGGGAATGAGCCCTATTTTTTCTCAAAATAGGCTATATTGTGTTCTCTACATTATTTGTTTGTCACTTTGTTTTTCTGCATAATTATCTCATAGAGAGCTCACAAGTGGTATAATGTGGGAATCAAGGCAGATTGAATTCAGAGAGAAAAATTGAAAATATTAATGAGATACTCAGAAGTAGGCAAAGGTGTACAATGCAGCAGATGATTGCAAATTTGATGCACTTTAGAGATAGTCAAAGTTCCTCCACTTGTGCTTTCGGGCATCAAGCAGCATACTGACCAGAACCCAACTAACATAATAATAATAATAATATGGGTTTTGGAAAGAACTCTAAAGAAAGATTCAAATCTTGGACTTGAGCTCCCAAAAAAGGCATTGATAATTAGGATTCTTCAGAAAGACATTACACATGTTCTTTACAACTCTTCTATGTGCTTTTATATTAGATGTACATGTAAATATGTAGAAATATTGTTTACTATTCCATTTACCTTTGGTGTACTCAAAAGAAGATTACATCATACAGACTTTTATACACATTATCCAGGAAAAATGACAACTGGGTTTCTATTATTTAACTACTGGGTTTACCAAACAAGTTACAAGACAGATGAAATCTCAAAAATAGGATGTCCATCTCTTCTCATTCCTCATGCCTGTTTAGCATCCTTGTGTTTCTCAACACAGTACCTCATTTTAATCACTGTGAATCTGGTTATCATTATTTTTTTCCTTTGGGCTTTACATGCAAAACTAACTGCAACTACTCTGAAGAGCAACAGCAACTCACAACACACACAAGCTATAAATGAGCCTGACCTCCCTACTGGAAGTGAATACTCATGGATAATGATAGAGCAGTGAACAACTAACTAGCAGCTTGGCTTATTTACACTGACAGAGTTTTGCATGCTGGGATAGCTAAGTGCCCACTTACGGCACTTTCATTGAAGGCAGAGTGAATCTGATTTAGCCCACTTAACCCTTTACCAAGTTCTTGTCTAGACTGCCTTTACAATTGCAATATGCTCATGAACAAAAGAGATTCTCAGAATTGAGCAAATAACAAGACCAAAACCTTACTTTCTCTCTCACAATCATTATAAGGTAAATATAATTAATGTTTTAGCAGGATAACTATTTTCACTTACATGTTAATATAGTAATTACTTATAATCTAAGTTGTTCTCAATTTCAGCTAAATTTCATTTCTAGTGCACAGGCTAGTTCAGCGATAAGACACAATAAAATACATATCAAATTACAGAACTATGAAATTTATAATTAAAGGTATAGATACCATATGCAGTATCTTCCAAAGTATCACACACCTAGGAAAGGTATACCAAACCTCGGCAGTGGAAGTGGTGAAACAGTCTTCAGAGATATTGAGAAATGTCCAATAAATGAGAATATTCCATATTCTTAGGTTGAAGAGTCTATGTTATATTTTAATTAGATTTTTTATCAGAGTTTGGAATGCATGGTAGAATATATATTTCATGGATTGTGTTCCACTTTTGATCACAGTGTCTCATTAGTTCCATATGCAAATGTCAGATTGCTTACCATTGAGGGCCACCTCACATTTAGCAGTATAAAAATATACAAGTTGTTTCATTTTACATTTCCACAGCAACCATCCTCTGGTGAGTGGAGTGATCAAAATGTAATAATGGTATTAGGTTCCTAGGGCTTTTGAAGTTGCTTTTAATCAGTGATAGCAAGTGTATGATCAATAACACATATAGAATGACTCATCACAGAACAATGTGCTGACCAGTGTTTAACATCAGAGTTTCTAATCTTCCCAAATTGATCAGCATCAGTTCTAATCAAGATTTTAGTAGATTCCATTATTATCATTGTTGTTGTAATAAAAATGGTAGAAGCAGAGATTGTGAAGTTTAGTTTTTATATGTTTGTACATATACATATATGTGCAAATGGTAGACTATCTTGGGGTAAAACAAAATTGTAGGACTAATGCTAGCAAATATCAAGACTTAAAGTTTAGTTAAGCTACATTACCGAGACAGTGTGCTGTTGATTTAATGATAGACACACCTATCATTAGAATAAAATAACACATCCAGAAATACAGCCACAAATATTAAACAAACTGACAGGTAACAAAGATGTCAGTGAAAATTATGCAGAGAGGAAGAAGACTGCACAATCAAATAATATTTGGACATATACATACCCACACATGAACATATATATGCTATATAAATACATTCATATATATGTTGTTGGGCATATATTTGAGGAGGAAATTATATTTGAAAGAAAACTCAAAGAACATGAATTATAAGGGAAAGTTTGGCAAGTTGGACACAATTAAAAATAAAGCTTATGTTTACAAAAACGCACCATTAAGAGAGTAGCAAGGCATGCTCCAGAGAGGAAGAGACATTTGCAAGGCATTTACAACAAATGGATTATTTTGGGAATACATAAAGAACAAGACTTACCAGTAGAAAAATGACTTAAAAGGGGCTATTAGAGAGAGGAATAGAGGAAGTAAGTTTGGTTGGGACACAGCATGTATGGAAATGTCCAGTGAAGCCTCCTACCTCATACAATGAATATATGCTAATAAAAATAAAATGCAAACCATGTCTTCAGGATTTTAAAAAGAATTTTTCAAAGAGTGCATCCAAATGACCAATAGGCATATGGAAAGTGTCTACTTCATCTAGCAGCTTAAAAAAAATTCTAATTAAAATGATTGTGAACTCCCAAAATACTACATAAATTGGCTAAAATCATAGAGATCATGAGAATGTAGAGGACCTAGAAACCTTGCTGATGGTGTGAAAATTGGTTTAGCTGTTTAAAAAACTGGTTGTGGCCAAGTGCTGGAGGCTCATGCCTGTAATCCTGTATATTCAGGAGGCTAAGATCTGAGGATTGTGATTCAAAGCTAGTCAGAGCAAGAAAGTCTAGGAGACTTATCTCAAATTAACCACCAAAAAAAAAAAAAAACACCCAGAAGTGAAGCTGTAGCTCAAAGGGGTAGAGTGCTAGCCTTGAGCAAAAATCAGCTCAGGGATAGTGCCCAGGCCCTGAATTCAAGCTACAGGATGGACAAGAAAAGAAAAAAAGGGGGAGGGAAGGGAAGGGAAGGGAAGAAGAAAAGAAGATTGTATATACTAATGCATCTATAAGCATACCTATGATCCTAAAGTATGTGCCCAACAAAAAGTATGTAAGTATATGTGGGCATACTAAAACAAAGCTGAACACAGACTATTGGCATGAGCCAAATATCAATGGACAACTAATATATTATTGATTCACATAACAGCTTACTATACAGTGATGAGAATTGACAAGCTATTGTAACAGTTTTCTATGACATGCATGAATTTCAAAAAAATATTATTGTGGGAAAAACAGACATAAAAGAATAGGTACTACATCTTTCCAATTCATACAAATTTTACACATGAACCAAATTTTACTATAGATAGAAGTAAGGATTGCTTTGGATGGTATGGGAATTGTAACTAAGTTTTGAGGATGTTAATTAATGTTCTATCTCTTAATGTGGTTGATCATTAGAAAGATGTGTTTGCTTCCTGCAAAGTCATCTACCAAACACTTAAGCGTTTGTATTTTCCTACATGTGTATTATACTTCATCGAGAACCTTCTCAAAAACAGTTCACATCTCCTATTGCTTCTGATTCTACCATTCACTTTCTATCATTCCATGCATTTTTACTACTGCTCTGTGAAACTGGGACCCATTATCAGTGCAGATTGTTCAACTATGCCTCAAAATAATCAGGAAATTCCAACTTTAAAGGTTTCATGTTGTTGTCCTTTAAAAATCAACACACATACAATCAAGTTGTCAAAGACCTAGTTTGTCTGACAGAGATAGGGAGATTCAGACTGAGAAGGGAATCTTAATACGGTCATGCATTATCTATAACCTGTAGGATGAATAAAGATAAGAATTAGAGTGGACTTAACTGAAAATAGCCTTGCGATAAAAACAAGTCACTTTCTTTCAATGACACTCACTTCCACTGTGATTTTTATCTCATGCTTATTTAGTTGCTAGGCCTAAACCAAACCTTCCTGGGTGTTTTCCACTTAATTCTTCAGCTCTGCAAGGTCAGTGTAACCTATGGAAATGGAATTGCCCTTTTTAGTTGCTTTGAATAATGTCACTGAAGAAATAATTGAGAAGGAAAGTAGGTGTAAAGCCAAAAGTATTTGTAGTCTGAACTACTTGTTCTGAACTTGAATTTCAAAAACATTGTTTGAAATGACTCTGAGGTTATTTTGATTTACTGTGGTAGAAACAGCCCTTTCTGGGTTAAGCCCAAACTTATGAGCCAGCACATAAATTAAATCAGAGTCTCATGAGGGAGTTAATGAACAGGAGAAGAAAGACAATAGATAATATCTTACAGGCGAGCAGTTCTCAAGTAAAACTTTGAGGACCCTACATTCTGATTTCTCTAAGTGTTGCCCTTGTTTTAAACGTGGTCCATTCATACATAAAGATAGAATCATCATAAAGTGATTCCCTAAAATCACATGGGGTATTTTTATTTTATTTATTTGTATTTTTATTATCTTCAATTACTTGTACAAATGGTTTTCAATTCAATGTGGCAATTTCTGAGTACAATGTATCTTGATCATTCTCCTCACATGAGACATTTTTAAATGTCACTTTGAAATGTCCAGGTTAAGGAAGTTTACAACTGATAAAAACGAGAGATGAGGAGTGTTAGCATTCGCTCCATCTCAGGTCCTCAGCCCTTCCCACTTCACTTCCCAGAGTAGCCAGTATCTGCCCCCAGCTACACCGTCTGAATGCCCTCCACCAAAACCTGAGCTCCACCAAGAACTGTCCGGGGCTCCTGCCAGTTTTTCTCTCTCCTCCCAGACTAGGCTGAGCACACAGAGTATCCCCCACCTCTAGCCCCTAATGTTACAAGGCTGTCCATGGATAGAGACGGCACCTTTTTGCTCCCTGTCTCATGAAGGAGATGGCCCCTCTGATAAATCTCTTTATAAGTCTCCTTCTCCTGTAACTGTGTCTGAGTGGTCTTCTGGGATGACTTCTTTCAACAAGAACAGCCATTCTTAAGCAGATTCTGAAGGAATAACATAGTGAATCTTGTATAAATTATTCTTTGAAAAAATAAGACAGGATGAACAAGTGGATTGTTACTGCTCATTCACCTTAAGGTTGTTTGCATGGTTATAATTTAATTTTGAAGACCTTGGTTTCCTGAAAATGGAGGTAGATATTAATCAGGCCAGATTTACTCATATTGCTTGCTGCAGGTGAATGTGGAATCTGGAAACTTCCTTTCCTAATTTAGAAAGTAATAATCTATATACAAGACAAAGGGTACCAAAAGCAAAACAGTACAACTTGTATTTAAGTTTATCTGATTTGGGGATGGAAGGGGAACCACAGAAATGGTGAGACAAAGGACAAAGGGTGAGCCAATGCAACAGTGATACTCACATGACGCTGTTGGCGCGTCAGTAGGGGAGGGAAAGCAGGAGAAAGGGAGGGAGGGGGTAACAATGTTCAACAAGAATTGAACTCATTTCCTTACTTATGTAACTGTAACCCCCTGTACATTACCTTTATAATATAAAAAAGAAAGTAATAATCTAAAGTTGGTCAGAAAGGACTAAAATGGTATTTAGTAAAAGGATATTTACAGGTCTGTTTAGAAGAAAATGGAAATATGATTTCTAAGAATTTTTGTGGCTAACATTGCATTTTAAAGTGCAATTAGCCTCTGTAGAAAACTGGTACAACAAGCTCAATGGTGATACAAACAAAAGTAATTTTCAAACTGATTTCTTTGATCTGCTTCTTTCTTATATAGATGTCCACTCTCTCTAAATGAGTCCCATATTTAAAATCATAACATTTTTTTCAACTAATCCTCTTGTAGAGAAATTTAGCATGTTACCTTGCTCCATTGCCAATCATTGTACAGATTGAGAGTAAAAAAAGAAAACAACAACAACAACAAAAAAAAAACACCTCTCCTCCACTCTCCCTCACCGAATATCATGGTACAGAGAAAACAATAACAAAGAAAGATACAGGCATCAAACTGTCCCACAGCAAGTGGATTGGTTGCAACAAGGCTCCAACCACATTCTACTTAGGTAGAAATGTGTGCCGTGCTTTCCTCAATAAAACATAGTTTCTCCTAGTACTAGTGATGTGCACATAAATATTGGAAATCTTTGCAGAAATGTTTTAGGCAAAGCTGAGTAGACACTGAACTAAAAGAAAACATACATTTTATCAGCCATAAAATTTTAACCAAGTATACAACTTTACATTTATGAATCTATGTTTAAATAATCAGAGATATTGGGGGAAAACTCATTATTTTTATGAATCAAGTACCACCGAATTAAATAGCAATACAAATTATTGCTTTGGGTTACTACTTTTGGAAAGTAAATCAAAGCCACATAAATACTCATGTATGTGTTGCATTGGTACATTAGTAAATAGTTTCTAAGCAAAACAAAATTTATTTATTTATCTTTGGTACCAGTCCTGGGACTTGAACTCAGGGCTTGGGCACTGTCCTTGAGCTTTTGTGCTCAAGGCTATTGTTCTACTACTTGAGCCACAGCTTTACTTCCAGATTTTTGGTGATAAATTAGAGATAAGAGTTTCACAGACTTTCCTGCTCAGGGTGACTCAAAGATCAACCTGCTAAATAGCTAGAATTGCAGGCATGAGCCACCAAGTGCCTGGCAAAAATTCAGTTTAATTTTTGGGGAGCTATGTTTGCAAAAGCCAAAGCTACAAGTGGTTGATGAATAAGACAGTAAAGGATCATATAGATTTAGAAAAGCAGGCCATTTTGAACTAGGAAGCTGAAAGCTGAAGAAATTAAATTGCTCATCCAAGTATACAAGTAGGTAAGGAGGAAGACCTAACTAAAATAAAGATCTCTTCCATTCCAGTCCATACTTAGACCATTACATCATATTTCCTTTAGACGATGTGACTTTCAGAGCTGTGTAGCTCAATACATTTTGTTCATATTTTATAGAATTTTTTTCTTATCATTCTTAGGAAAATATGCTTAAGTGTGAAAGTAGCACTATTTGCATATGGAGGCAAAGAGCAGCTTTTGATGTAGTTTTTCATTGTCCATTGGTCTGGGCTCCAGCTGAAAGCCAGTTTCCAGCCTCCTTTGTATCTCAAGTTCAGAATGTGTTAAAAAAAATCCCCTTGGTGACTATTTTGCCATGGGGGCCTAAAGAATTTAGATAGTCATTAATTAGAGTCCAGAAAAAAAAACATGATTAAATGATAGAACATGGAGTCCCTGCAGCATGCCAGGCAGTATGCCTTCTGCCAGCAGCGGGGTTGGCAGTGTTTGGCTCTGGGAGCTCAGCATGAGGTAACCAGGGCGTGGAGGACATCTTGGATTTAAGTTGATCTGAGTTGCAGAGAAGGTTCTGATGGTTTCCTAAGTTGTGCTGTTTGCAATCTCATTATTTTCCCCATGGGTTGGATAGAACACAAGGACATGCTCAAAAATAATGCTCAGCTCAAGTGAAGACCATTTACAAAGAGAAACTGGCCCGTGTGAGAGAGGTATGAATGTATGCTGTTCTACCCCATACAGTGGTCACAGCCACATACGACTACTCATATGTAAGCTAATTAGAAGGGTATTAAATGTGCCTCTCTCAATCACTCACGCTAGGTTTGTTCACGTGATCAATAAACACCATGATGGGTCTGGAACTCTCTCTCTCTCTCTCTCTCTCTTTCTCTCTCTCTCTCTCTCTCTCTCTCTCTCTCTCTCTCACACACACACACACACACACACACACACACACAAACTGGGCTCTGTTCTCTTCAACTTCCCTTCTTTTAGATATTTAGCATCTTATCCAGAATCATTACAGCTCAAGAATCAGAGGTAACAAAGCTCATTGTTTTCTTTTTATTTTTTGAGGCTGCATACCAGGGGTGCCAGTGTCAGGGTATCTATAAGCAATCAGGTCATCTTAGGTCAGGAATCCTTGGATTCAAGTGGCCCTGTTGCCAGTGAGGTTGTTATGCAGAAAGAGGGAGAAAAGGTGGGAGAACTTTCCAGCCTGAATTTAAGTTACTCCCTTCAACTGAAGTGCTTTAGTGGCCCATTTGCTCTCAAAGACATAGTTAGATTTCTATAGCCAATTCTGCAGTATTTATGATACAGATTTTAGGTGCTAAGTCTGTACCCTAGACTTTGCAAGCTTGCAACAAACTGGGCTAAGAGAATATCACTCAACAGATGCCAGCCACTACTTCCCAATTATTTTCTCTTCTACAGAAAACAACTAGAATCATTCTCTCTCTTTTTTTTAAGAGACAGAAACCCATGCACACAAATGTGTGTGCTGTTATTTGCAAGGTAACGATAGTTGAGTGTTTACTCTCACGCTGGTGTTAATTAGTTCACAGCATATTTAAGTCTGGGAACAACACAAGTCAGCTACCATCTCCATTGGACGTTTCTTACACAGCTCCATTATGCTCTGACAAAAACCAGGCAACAATGCCAAGACACCAATGGTGCCTGGTAAACATGGTTTTGGCAGAGTATGGAGGGATGTTGTTGTTGTTGTTGTTCTTGTTGTTTTTCTCAACTGGCAACCAAGCAGATCCAGGTTTACAAATGTGCCACCCTTGGTTAATTAGTGACAGTGCTGGCTTTTAATTTAATTTGAAGCAGCATCAGAAAGAAAAAAAAACTCAAAAAGTGAGTAAACAGCCCTGCTTGTCTCACGGCTGGAGAAATGAAGTTACACAAGCATGAATGATCTAGTCCGACAAAGAACTTGATGGATGTGCTTGTGCCTGAAACATGGGAACATCTGGCTACAGCACACAGCTGAGGAGAGGGGGGAAAAAAAGAATGAGTCCAAATTCACTGACACATTTCTGTCACCGACATCCGGCAAACAGATGGCACTGGTTCCAAATAAAGTCTCATAGATAAGCTGCAAAGTTCTGAAATCCATGTGTCCATAAATGCTCTGTTTTTACCCCCTTTATTTCTGGCCCAATAACTTGTCATCGGCTCCTGCTCTGCTTGCTATCCTCGCAGCTGTGGCGTTTATATAGGTAAAAGCAGTGGTTGCAGGAAGATATAGTCTGCAATATTTTCTCTACTAAGTCTGGCCTGCTGTGCTAGGAACATAATGTAGAGTTCCTAGTCGATACTGCCACCTCACTATTATTAAGAAACCAAACATCTCAGATATTCCCTAAGTTGACATTTTAATGGTCAGTTTTAAATCAACCGTATGTGCCAGGCCCTGGACAAAATGCTTATCTTGACTCCTGAAATGGTTATGCAGTCTCCCATGATAGCTGCTATGATATCATTGCAAGCTTTAGATGATAAAAACACATACCTGTAAGTCTCTACACCCAAGAGATGGAGGCCAGAGGATCACAATGTGAGGCCAGCCAGGGATACATATCACAACCCAATTTAAAAGAAAACAACCACAAAGAAAGAACCTGGTGCCAATGGCTCACACCTCTAATCTTAGCTACTCAGGAGGCTGAGATATGAGGATCAAGGTTCAAAGCCAGCCTGGGCAAAAGAGTCTATGAGATTCTTATATCCAATTAACCAGTAGAAAGCTGAACATGGAAGAGTGGCTCAAGTGATAGAGTGACAGCCTTGGGCCAAAAAAACTAAGCAAGAGTATAAGGACTTGAGTTCAAGTCCTAATACTTGCATAAGAAAAAAAACTGAGGAAGTCCAGACACATACATGAACTTACCCAACTAGTCAGCAACAAATTGGCTAAGTTCCTACAGGTGGAAAAAGGGCGATCTTTTTTTTTTTTCTTTTGTCGGTCATGGGGCTGACACTCGGGACTTGGGTGCTGTCCCTGCGCTCTTCAGCTCAAGGTGAGCTCTCTACCACTTGAGCCACAACACCACTTCCCTATGTTGTATATTAACATTTGGTGAAAACACATGTTTTGTGAGGTGGACAAGACTCAAGCAATAAGAAGGTAAGTTGTGTGATTCCAGGCAGTGAGTTCCTCTAGTATCTTGAGCAGGAAATAATAACATTGACTAACACATGTAGACTCTTAAATTTAAGAGGGGCATTGCTTTTCACTGTGACCTGCTTCTGACCCAGAAGATCTCTTGTTCAAGCAAAGGAAGTACTAAGTACAGTCTATGGACTCCCAGGAAAGGCAGTGGGAGATTTTATCCATTGGAAGACTCACAACTTTATCCTATATGTATATTAATTATAAGGGAAATAAGGGAAACCATGGGACCTATGTTTCTGTGGGACTGGCTTACTTCACTTAATATAATTTTTCCAAGTCTTTCCATTTCCTAACAAATGGGGATGTGTCATTCTTTCTGATAGAATTCCACTATATATATATATATATATATATATATATATATATATATATATACACACACACACATATATATACACATATATATATACATATATATACACACACACACACATATATACATATATATGTATATGTATATATCACTGTCTTGATCCATTCCTCTGAGGGGCATCTGGGTTGGTTCCATATCTTGGCTATGGTAAATAGTGCTGTGATAAACATAGTTGTGCTGGTACTTTTACTAGGGCCTTGTTTGTGATCATTTGGATAAATGCCTAGAAGTGGGATTGCTGGGTCATAGGGGAGCTCTATGTGGAGTCTTTTGAGGAACCTCCATAGTGCTTTCCAAAGTGGTTGAACAAGTGAGGCTTGAGAACCTCAGGGGATGGGTGGAGTTGGGGAGTGGGTGGAGTCTATTAATGCTCCAGATCAAGCCAATCAGGAATAGAGTTAATAAGGAAATAACTACACTCATTTGTTGCCCTTATCTTAGACAATCACAAATGCCCAATAACATTATTCATGAAGATGGAATACAGTAGAAATTAAAGACACAAACTGTGGAGCCTTAAAAAAAAAACCTGAATTCAGTCATGTATGAAGATACCAGGCAATCCTAGACCAAAGGCTTATTTATCATCAAGTATGTTGAGGCAACACACCACTTTCAGTGTATGGAAGTAAATCTCTATTTCCTTAGACTCTAATGGTCTCACATCTCATCAACGAACAAGAATTTAGTAATATGACTATCTATAGAAAAGGGCTTAAAATGACAAAGCTAGTGATGATATTATTATATGTGCATATATATTATTCTATAACAAGTTTTAAGTGCCAGAATCATGGCTCAAACTGAAAGTTGAAGTTAGAGAAAGAAAAGATTTTGTTCATATTTTCTGAGCTTGCGAATGGTATGAAATATCATACAATATTGGGGTCATTATTTGGATGTCTGGATGGTTGCATCTGCTGGAAAGGTAGCAGACAGAGACAGCAGTTACAGAACAGAATTTTGGAACTAAAAAGACTTTATAATGTAAGGATTTATAGTGGTATACATGTAATAACACATGTGAGGGTAATAAAATGCTTTATAAATTTATATGGTGTGAACTAGAATGTCCATTGTGTGGTTGGCTGAGCATGCTTATCATTGCTGCCTCCTTTTCTACACTCCTTCAGGTTGGGCCTACGAGTGATAAACACAGCTCCTAGTAAGTTCAAGGTTCAGATAAAACCTTATGGTGGAAAGATGAAAACAGGAGCCCCTTATGGAAAACACCATCCACAGTGATGTCTGTGTACAGGGAAATTGGCGTTTTTAATATTTTTTATTGTAAAGACACTGTACAGAGGGGTTACAGATATATGAGTAAGGTAAGGAATACATTTGCTACCGAGCATTGTTACCACTTCCTTTGTTTTTTCCCCATAATCCCTTCCCTCCCCACCTCGCCAACTCCTCTCCTCCCCTAAGTTGTAAAGCTCATTTTCAACATAGTGTCTTGTAAATCTCACTATTTCAATGGGTCAACCTGTATTTTGTTATTTCCTTTCCCCTCCCCAAATTAGAAAACTATATATATATAAGATGCAGGGCACCAGAATCAAATACAGTGAAAACAGATGTTATGCCATGGAGGAAGAACATACAAAAGAAAAAAAATCACATAGTATATTGTAAGTACATTGAAAAAAAACAGCAACAAAGAAAAAACCCTCTTGTGTCCCTATCTTGGGGTTCATTTCACTTAACATCATCTTATATGACCATATGTGCATAGCTTTTGACCTTTTCTGCTTGTCTTAGACATATACTAGTTATTGCAGATAAGGGGAAAACATGGGTCCTAAGTTTCTTTGAGCCTGGCTTACTTCACTTAATATAATTTATTCTAAGTCTTTCCATTTCCTAACAAATGGAGCCATGTTATACTTTCTGATGGAGGCATAGAATTCCATTGTATAAATACATACGACATTTTCATGATCCATTCATCTACTGAGGAACATCTGGGTTGGTTCCATATCTTAGCTATGGTGAATAATGCTGTGATAAACATAGTTGTACTGGTAGCTTTAGTATGGCCTTGTTGGGTAAATGCCCAAAAGTGGGATTGCTGGGTCATAGGGGAGTCTATGTGGAGTCTTTTGAGGAACCCTTATACTGCTTTCCAAAGTGGTTGAACAAGTTTACATTTGTTCCCTCTGGCCACATTCCCTCCAGCATCTGTTTTATTAGATTTCTTGATAATGGCCACTCTAACAGGGGTAAGGTGAAATCTCAATGTTGTTTTGATTTGTATTTCTTTTATGGCCAGAGATGTAATGTTTTGAGTTCTAGGTATATTAAAGATATGAGATGAGACCCTTGTCCATTGTCCATTGTCTGTTGTATGGCTAGTGAAGATCTTCTCCCAATCCGTGGGCTTTCTATTGATCTTGCTAGCTGTGTCCTTTGCCATGCAGAAGCTCTGAAGTTTCATGCAATCCCATTTGTCCAACCTTTCTTTGATTGGTTGTGTTTCTCGATCTTTATTAAGAAAATTTCGGCCAGAGCCAAGGAGACTTAGGGTTTCTCCTATTCCTTCCTGTAATGTTATCAGGGTGTCTGCTTTGACTCCAAGGTCTTTGATCCATTTAGAGTAGATTCTGGTGCAGGGTGATAGATAAGGATCTAGCTTTAGTTTTCTACAAGTGATTAACCAATTTTGCTAGCACCATTTACTGAAGAAGCTGTCTTTCTTCCATTCTTTTTTTTTTAAGCTCCCTTATGGAAGATTAAGTGGCTGTAGGTATGTGGATTCATTTCTGAGTCTTCAGTTCTATTCCACTGGTTCTCAGGTCTGTTCTTGGGCCAATACCAAGTTGTTTGTTTATTGTGGCTTTGTAGTGGTGTTTGAAGTCTGGTATTGATATTCCTCCAGCACTCTTCTTTCTTCTAAGGATTGTTTTGTTATATGGGGTATTTTATTGTTTCATATAAATTTTTGGGTTGCTTCTTCTATTTCATTGAAGAATGTGGTTTAGATATTGATAGGTATCACATTAAATTTGTAGAGAGCCTTGGCAGCTTTAACATTTTCTCTATGTTAATCTTCCTAATCGAGGAGGTTTTTCCACTTCCCTGGTTCTGCTTTAATTTCCTTTTTCAGGTTTTTAAAGTTTTCATAGTAGAGGTCCTTTACTTCTTTAGTTGTTAACTCCTAAATATTATTTTTGTGGGGCTATTAGAAAATGAGTTGCTTTCCTGATTTCAGCCATGATGTTCTTGTTATTGGCATACAGAAATGCCACTGATTTTTGAGTGTTAATTTTATACCCTGCTACTTTGCCAAAGTTTCAAATCAGCTCAAATAATTTGGGAGTGGAGTCCATGGGGTTCTTTAAGTACAAGATCATGTCATCTGCAAAGAGGAAGAGTTTTACTTCATCTTTCCCTATTTGGGTCCCCTTTATGTTTGCATCTTGTCTTATTGCTGTACCAAGGCATTCTAATAATAAATTGAAGAGAAGTGAAGAGAGTGGAAACAAGTGGAGAGAGAGGAAATGGCTTTAGCTTTTCACCAGTAAGTAAGTGCTGCCTGTAGGTTTGTCATACACAGCCTTTATTATATTGAAGAACGTTCCATGGATTCCTAGTTTTCTCAGAGGTTTCATCCTAAAGGGGTATTGGATCTTGTATAATGTTTTTCTGCATCTATTGAGATAATCATGTGGTTCCTCTGCTTGCTCTTATTGATGTGATGAATTATATTAATTGAATTACATATATTGAACCAGATTTACATTCCTGAAAGGAATCTTGTTTGATCATGGTTTGATGAGTTGTTGAAGTCGATTGGCCAAAATTTTGTTGAGAAGTTTTGAATTGATGTTCATCAATGAAATGGGTCTATAGTTCTCTTTTTTCATTGAGTCCTTGTCTGGTTTTGGGATGAGAGTTATGATGGCATCATAGAAAGAGTTTGGTAGTAAACTTTCACTTTCAATTTCATTGAAGAGTTCGAGGAGTATTTTTGTGAGTTCTGTTTTGAAAGCCTTGTAAAATTCCACTGTAAATCCATCTGGTCATGGGCTTTTCTTGGGTGGGTGGTCTCTAATTGCTGTTTCTATTTCAGTGCATGATATGGGTCTGTTAAGTTGGTTTAAATCATCTTGGTTTAGTTTGGGTATGTTAATATTTGCTAAAAATTCATCCATTTCTTCCAGATTCTCAAACTTACTAGCATAAAGATTTGAGAAGTATTCCCTTATAATGTTCTGAATCCTGGCTGCTTCTGTGGTGATGTTTCCATTCTCATCTCTGAGTTTGTTTATTTATGTGTGTTCTCTTCTTTTTCTTTATAAGATTTGCCAAGGGGTCAATTTTGTTAATTTTTCAAAGAAACAACCCTTTGTTTTGTTGATTCTTTTTAATGGCCTTTTTGGACTCTAATTCATTTAATTCTGATTTAATTTTAATTATTTGTTTCATTCTACTGGATTGGGATTGAGCTTTTTACTCCTTTTCAAGGAGCTTCAGGTGCCTCATTCAATTGTTGGTTTCAGACTTCTCCAATTTATTGATGTAGGAACTCAGAGCTATAAACTTGCCTCTAAGTACTGCCTTTGCTGTGTCCCAGAGGAGTTGGTAATTTGTGTGTTCATTTTTGTTGAATATCATGAACATTTGAATTTCCTTTCTAATCTCTTCTATAACCCACTGGTGGTTCAACAGTGTGTTGTTCAGCCTCCTTGTGTTACTGGATTTTCTTTGGTGGCTTTTGTTGTTGAATTCTAATTGTATTCCCTTGTGGTCTAAGACAGTGCAGGGCATATTTTCAATGTTTCAGAATTTGGACAAATTTGCTTTGTGAACTAAAATGTGGTCTGTTTTGGAGAATGTTCTGTGTGCTTCTGAGAAGAATGTGTATTCTGATGCTGCTGGGTGAAATAGTCAATAGATATCTTTTAAGTCTAGTTGATCTATACAGTCGTTTAGATCCAAGGTTTCTCTGTTGAGTTTTTGCCAGGTTGATCTCTCAAGTGGGGATAACCCCCAACAATTAATGTCTTTGGATCTATGTGAAATTTTAGAGAAAATAGTATTTCTTGGATAAATTTGGGTGCTCCGTTATTTGGTGAATAGATATTTAGAATTGTAATATTCTCCTGAAGAATATTATAGAGGAGTGTAGAGAGGGAAAAGGAGAGAGGGAATATAACCAAGACCCAAATTCAAGAGATGAGACAGACAGAAGAAAAAGAGGAGATAAAGAAAAAGGAAAAATGAAAAAAAAATTAAAAATTAAACACTTAAAATTATATAAGTATAAATAAATAATACTTCATTAAAGGAGTTAAGGCTGAGAGATTGTGAATTGAGTAATCAATATCTGAACTAAGTATACCCACAATGAAGAATAAGGTCTAATAATTGAAGATGGGTATGTATCTGAATAGCAATTAAGTAAAGCAAAAACAAAAGCAAAACACACAAAAAGGACCAAAAGGGGAAAGAGTATAAAGAGAATAAAAACAAACAAAAACCCCTAAAATAAAAATGATGAAGAAAAAAAGAAAACAATTTAATTTTTTTAATTAGGTAGGAAAAAAGAGTTCTTTGATTTGGGGGGGGGCTCTATGAGAATCTTGTGTCTCCCCTTTGTCCATAACCAGACTCTTGGTGGAGTCTCTGGTTTACTTGTAGTGTTTGGTTTTCCTGTGACTTGACTGGTTTCTTAAATCAATTTGTTTGAGCAGGCAGAAGAAGCTTTGCCTTACCAGGGACTTTATGACCCTCTTCCCAGGCTAGTTCAGTGGGAGGGCGATCTGCTCTGAGTATCACAAAAGAGGGAGGTGGCTGTTTCCTCTAGCTTGGAGTTGCTGTGAGGGAGATAGGTTGTAGGTAGGGCTGTGGCCTGTCAGCAATCAGTGGCTTTACCCTGATGGACTAGCTCCTGAGAGACTCAAGCAGCCCAGTCTGGAGCCATTCTCAGAGTTTATGTGTAATGGGCTTCCCATTGTTTTTCCTTTACTCTCCAGCAACTGAAGAAGGGGTAGGACAGACTCTGGATCTGTTTACCCACTGAGGACAGTTGCCCTACCCTTGCAGAGCTGCCTTCCCCTGTAGATCAGGTTCTTTTGACCTATTAAATGGCTCCTACTGTCTTCTTCCAAGACCTGAGTTAGGTGTTAGCTGCTCTGGCCTGGTCTTTGTCAGTATCAAAGAAGGACTTTTTCTCCAGTGGTGGGGGAGTGGCTACCTTCCCACTTGCTCCGTAAGAAGGAGTGAGGATGTCTGTGGGGTACTCACACCTTTCCCTTGGTTTCTGGCTGTCTACTGTCTGTCACTGTCTGTGGTCAGCAGGCTGAAGTTTTCCACTCCTTGCCAGTTCTTGCTGGCAGTGAGTAGAATCTGCTTGCACACCACCTCTGGTGCCTTTGTGCCGGGCTCTCTCAAACACAAGCAACAATGGCACCAAACCCACTGCAACTCCTCAACTTGTATTCTTATGTAGCTATATATGCCTGGCTTTTTTATTTGAAAATGTTCTCCATTTATTGATAAATATTAAAATTTTGTTTATCATCATTTTAGTTTTCTCTTAGCTTTTCTTTTTCTTTCTTCCCCTTCTTCCACTTTTTCTTTTAAGTCAATTAAGCCTATATTTTATTCCATTTTTTGCTCAATAATGACTTCAATTCTTTACTTTTAGTTACTATTATTCTTACTTTGTTCAGTGATGATTTTGTCATTGTCAATATGTTTGCCCTTGACTTTTGAAAAGAAGAAGCTTTAGTTTTCTCCTTCATTGTATTATACACATTTTAAGAACTGCAAAATACTTTCTTTTCTCTCACCAATCTTTTAACATCTGCATGACTGATTTAGAATTTCAATTATGCATAAATTTAAACCCCAGAAGACATTAATTACTTTTATTATAGTTTTGCAGTTAATTCTAGTTTAGATGTACCAGTATATTACTTACACTATTGTTGCTTTCCTGTATTTATGCATGATATGTCCTAGGATAAGTTTTCCTTGAGATGTGCTATTAGTTCTCTTATTTAGTCTTTGGTTTTTGCTTTTCAGAAGTTAAACTTTAATTTTACAATATGTAGCCCATAGAATAATAATCCATCTACATTAGATGCTCTCTGAATAATTATTAAATAAGTTATCTGACGTTTTTCTCCAAAGATATAAAAAGTTCTAATTAATCTATTATTTTGCTGAAAGAAAATATAATTTCTCAAGTATTAGCACTTGTAATAAAAATGATTTATTCTTCAGATTTATGCTGTGATCACATATGTAGTATACCAATTATATTTTATTGCAAGCTTAAAACAGTTTTGCTATGTTCTAGATCAGACAGTCTTTATGAGCCTTCCAGGAAGCCTAAACTGTATTTATTATGTTGTTTCTGCATGAAAATATGATGCATCTCCCAAATAAGAAAAAAGTTTTCTTTCCAACAAACTTTGAGTTCAAAAGTAATTTTTATGTTGCTGTAGGCCTTTGTGGGAGTTCTGAGCATCATTAAATCTTTGAGTCAGAAATGAAGTTTACCTGAAAAACATCCCAAGATGCCTTCAGCTACAACATTAAGTCTTGTTTCAGAAGTAGGAGCCATGTAAATGGAAAATAGGCAAATGCATATTGTCTTTTATATGGAATAAGAAAGGCATACAGCTTATGACTTCAGCCTTTATTGCTGTTGTATTCATTAGATTTGAGTGGATCTCTTTGTACTAGATAATTACAAACACCTTTCAGAAGACATGTTTATTAGTGCATTTTTAGCCTACTGTTTAGGAAAAAATATTGAAATAGTTAAGTCCTACTTGGTTTCTTAGCACTTATTGGGGAGAAAATATAGTCCTTTCTTCTACTGTAAAATATTTCCTTGTTTTCAGCATGTATTCTCACTTACCTTTGATATTTATTAATGATGTGAGATTTACAAAGATTATGACCTCTAACTACTTTGTTTATCTTTTTTGTCACTACTAAGGTTTGAACTCAGGGCTTTGTAACTTCTACGCAGGCTTTCTACCACAATGTCACAGCAATGGCCTTTCAAATATTCTATAATTAGCTGTTTTATTTTATTTAAAAAGTTTTTTTTAAAAAAATGAATGGAATTTTAACATTCTTTGCAGGTCAGGAATCAATACATAATTTACTAAAATATAGATAACATCCAAATTTTTGTATTTATAGGCACAAGGTCAAGATGTTACTCCAATAGAAAATTATTTAAGTTTAGTGGCTGTCAGGGCAAAATTAACAATACTTCTTTGTCTATGTCAGCAGAAGTTTATTCATACATGTTATTCTTAGGTGAGTTTTATTTGCAACTTAATTCAACAAAACAGTTTTGTCTTTCAAATTAAGTAAAATGTGTTAAAATATAATATTTGAATGTGGAAAATTAGGATTCGGGGAGTATATGTATGTATGTTTTTACTGAAATGCAGTTTCCTCCTGCATGACCAACCTTAAGCATAAAACTTCCCATAACAGGCTGTGTTGGTCAATGTGTCCCTGAAAGAAGGTGTTTTGTATCTCAGAGGTAGCATAAGCACCATTAGATGTGGAGTTGCTATGGTAACTGCTCCTTTTTTTTTAATTGAACAGCATAGTAAGTAGTCTTATAAAACCCACCAACCCATAACTTGCTGGTGCCCCAAGGCAGCTTTAACTTAAGCACCTTCTCTTTGTCTTTTTTTCCAGTCTAAGGGATTCAAGTGTTTGATTATACCTGTTTTTATGAATAATGTGATTTAGAACTTAGCTCCTTGGTTTGTTGGCCACTGACGATTTATAAAAAGCACAAAACAGTTATAAAATAAAGACAATAATACAAAATTGCTATTGCAAAAAAAACAAAAGCAAAATTTTAGATAAGGCCACAACTATAAGACATACTAAAAACATACCAATATTTGATCATTGGATTTTAGCAGAACTTCCAGACATGTCACACCATGCAAATATAAGTCATTCTAAAAACCAGTGCGAGTGCTGTGCTGTAATATGTCCAGGGCAACAGAAGCACATATTTTGTTTAAACAGAAATTCTCCTGAGACCTAACAGTCCTATTTCCCTCCTTACACATACCATAAAATATCAGTGCCCCGGTGCAGAGATATTGCTTGGGGCCAATAAAATCTATTGTAATTCCCTCTTTACCCCCTTTGCTTTTTCACACACAATAACTCTTGTGTTTATTTTGCCCATTGATTTTATTTAAACTGTTAGTAAACCTGTTTTAATTAGAATGGGACATATGATAACTACTAGTACTCTGTCAGAAAGTGAGACTGTTATAACTTGTTCCATTTGTGTATGGGAGACCATTGTAATGTGGATCAAGAGGTCATGTTAATATTATGGACCTAGTGTTAATAAACCCTGTCTACTGAGTAGCACTGGCAACTCTTAAAACCAGGTAAATAAAGACAATTACAGTTGAGCTGTGATTATAATTTTATATTGAACTGTAATTGTATATTGGGTTTTGATTCTTAGCAATAGCCAAGAAATGCAAAGTTGAAAATTTAGCCTTAACTCAGTCCAGCTTTTATTAGAAATTTTCCTCACAGTATTACCTAAAGTGAATCTGACAACATACATCTATATGATCTCTCAGTGTTCTTAAATTTTGATGCTACTCAAAGTTAGGTGAGTGCTCTCTTAAACTTATTAGCATTACTTTATAAGGATGTTATTTAATTTACATTTAGGCAATGGATAAATATCATAGCAGAGTGGGGAGTCATGACAGTTTACTCTGCAGGACAGTTTCTCTACCTAAGAGAAAACTCAAAGGAAATAAAAGAATTGGAACACAGCATTCAGTATGAGAATAAAATATATCTGTAATAGTTGGGAGGAGTGAGGGAGGTGGGGGAGAAAAGGAATAGTGGGAGGAGGCAACAATGCTGGACAAGAAATGTACTCATTCACTTACTCGTGTAACTGTAACCCCTCTGTACAGCATCTGTACAGTATTTCCATTAGAAACCAGCATGATGAAAACTCCAGGTGAGAGATGTGGAAAGACACTTATCCATGAATATCATTTGTTCTTACTGTTTTGCTGAGTTTGCAAATCATTCAAAGGCCTAAACACTTCTCCCAGCCATTTTTCAGTATTGTCTTTTCTAGTGAGCAACCTGAGGAAATGAGATAATATGTCCCTCCAGAACCAAGAGACTTGCCTACTGCTTGCTGTAAAACAACAGGATTCCTATCTTACTGTTCCTTGGCTGTAAGGCAAAGCCACTACACATATAGCATCAATCTGAGCTTCCAACATCACCCCTAAGGAACATTGGGCCCAAGGGGAAACCTATGCAAATCTAGGGCTTATGATGCTTATTTTGCTCTGAGTAATGAAGCTCTATGTCTCTGACTCACAAATCTTGTGTTTTCTGCCAGAATCATGAGGCAGTAAGAAGATTATTCACTAGTGTGTAAGTAGTATGAAATCTCAGACCAGAGATATGAAAACTACGTGCACTCCAACATTCTGTCTAGACTGGTATTAATAGATCACTAATATTGTCACCTGTTTCTTGTTAGAAAAGAAAGATGATTGTGTGTGTGTGTGTGTGTGTGTGTGTGTGTGTGTGTGTGTGTGTGTGCATGTACTATCCCTGAGGCTTTGTGCTCAAGGCTAGCACTCTACTACATGAGTCACAGGTCCACTTTCCTGTCCAGGCTGACTTTGAACAATGATACTCAGCTCTCAGAATCTTGAGTGGCTAGGATTACAGACATGAGCCACTGGTACCTGGCATAAGAGAGATTTCTTTTTATTTCTGAATCTAAAGTCATTACCTTGGTAATTCATAAACAAGCAAAATCTTTTTTAAAGCGCATACTAAAGAGGAGAAGGAAGTTAGCATTGCTCAAAGGCCATGTACTCTTTTTCCTTTAAATAAATAAAATGAGAAGTTTTCCTTCCTAAAATGTGAAACTTCTCAACTAACATTAATCCAAGTATTTGAAATAGAATTTTGCACCTCTTGTGTATAGACATGAGTGCAATTTTTAATCTAAAGTAAGCAGAGTCATTCCATGTTCTATAGACCTTGTTGCCTTTTAGAAGAAATGACCTTAGAGTGGTTTTGGCCTTGCTAATAACTTGATCAAGTTATCATGAGAAAATCCATTCATCACACCAGGGGATCTGTCTGAGTACAAGTTTTGTATTCACATGGTAACAGGCTAACTGTAATTTTGATAGGATCAGAAAAGACAATCTGAAACGTGGTGATATCTGTCTCCAATATATCCACAGGTTAGAGAAACAATGCCCATGAAATAATTGGCAGAGAGTGGAATCCAATTTGTCTGTACTATTAGTTCTCAAACTTCTAAAAGTTTATTCCTTTAAGAAGTACTTAAGGCATATTTCTCCTAATCACCCTGAATATGACAGATAATATGTGCTTTGACTCCTTGGAAAGGCACAAACCACTGTACTATATAAAACATTTGCCTCCCACAACCAACTGCTTGTAGATGATATTGCTTAGGTTAAAATTCATGCTCTGAGCACTCTGAAATCCTTTGCTGAACTGAGCTGAAAATCCTTTCTCTGCCTATGTTCCACCTATTAGCTCTTGACCATGTTTTTCTAACAGATGATAGATAGATAGATAGATAGATAGATAGATAGATAGATTTGGCTTCTAGCACATATATTTCCACTTATATTCCCTTTGTACAATTTTTTGAAAATTAGAAAAATTATAAATTTTGTAAGTATGTAATTTTCACTTATAACCTGCTTGTACCTTTGAAATGAGAAAAACACAAGAAATACACATCATATATAATATTATATATTATTTACTGTATAAAATGTATTATATAATACAATATATTACATATAGTTTCCACTTACAACATAAGTGAATGAGCAGTATTTTTCAGTGTTTCTGCGTACCATGTATCTTCCTATATGAGCTGTATTAGGAGAGTACAGGCTGATTTACATTAATAAAAACAGAAGATATTTAAATCTGACTATTTTAAATAGCAATTATTTGTACTAGCTGCATAGTTTTAAGCTGCAAAGATTCTGTCACTAATCCTTTACAAAGGTTATAATATTCTCCCATAAAGACAAATGAAGACACTGCCTATGCACTGTCTATAAACCTGAAGCAATAATGATAAATGTCTTTAAGAGATGAGAGACAGAATTTATGCTACATTCAAAGGGAACAATTTTCTGTGACTTTCAAGTATGCACAAAGAAATCCTGAGTAACTTGCACATTTCAGTTGTGACTTCTAAGACATAAAGATGTGGGGTTTACTTATGTTTCAAGGAATTCTTTTTCTTTTTTCCTGTCCTCCAAAGGCTACTATCTCATTTGGTATTATTATGGGAGACATTGGTTTAGAACATAAAAATCAGAATTGATATTTCATCATTGAATAATGCAGAAGATAATGTATGCAGGAAAGTTTCCCCCCCCCAAAAAGCATGTCTGAGTATATACCTTTGAATTTTACTGAAAAACATGTCATTCCATTCAGAACTCTGAATTAAGATGCACTATTTTTTGCTGAAGGCTATTTTAAATTAGGCTAATAAATTGCTACTCTCTGCCTTGCGTGATAATGCATTACATTATCTACTGATGTACATGTATTGTTTGACTCTAATGGTGTGGAAATTAAATGTTAGACGTAGGCCAGATGTTCTTATAGATGAATATGAAGTATGACTCTGGCATCATTATGTCTCATTGGAATGGAGAGGAAGAATGCAGTAACAACAATAACAATAACATCAAAAATATCCTGTGATATGGAGTTCGAAGAACTAGTATTGCATACTCCTAGATTCTCCCTCAGTCCCTGCTTTTCAAGAGGCATTCTAAATGTCAGCAGTATTTGCACCTGCTCCTGAGGAAAGAATCTTATTTCCTAAAATAGAGAATAAAATAAAATCGTGAATGTGAAACTACCTGGAAGAGCATCCAGACACAGTAAATATTTGTCATCTTTATTTGACAGACAGAGGCAGGTTTGGAATGTTTCTGTGGGTTTTGAACCTCAATATGGAAGTGAGATTTCCACGGGTCATTCCTCTGCTCTGTGCAGTTCACAGCGGGGTAGAAAAAATATGGGACTTGGGAAAAGAGAAATGGCAAACAAATGGGCTTTATGGTGAATTTTAATAAAGACTCCCCGCTGGTTTAAACCCCACTGGGGGTAGGGAAGGAGAAAGGGGGAAAAAACCATAATCTCTTATGCAAGGACAACTTACAAATGGGGTCATAACCCCAATCTTAGAAACACTGTAGGAAAATGATGTGGACAGGAGAGTGCCTGAAATGTGTGTCACTCTGCTGCTTCTATGCTGGTACCAGCTAGACTAGTCATAATAAGTAACTATAACTTTGACAAGCCACAAGGAAGCAATAGAGGGAGAGGAATGTAATTTCATCATCACAGTGAGAACATCTTTAGAAAGTAGACTGGACTTGTGGTGACTTCGGGGTGGGTGAACTTCAGCAGAAGATGAAAACGGAAGGAAGAAGTTCATATGCATGTTCAGTAATATCTGAGAAGCACGGTGGATAGAAACCAAAGAAACACAGTGAAAGGGTAAAACCATTTTCTTTCTTCAGATTGTTTTGTGGTGTTGCTAGGGATTAAACACAGGGCCTGTGCCTGCTATTAATTTATACTATACCACTGGAATCCTCACATCACACTTGAGCTGGTCTGAAACTGTGATCCTTCCACATATACTGCCGATATGGTAGGGATTACAGGTAGAAGCCAACAATCTAGCCTAGTTTTTTTTCCATTTTAATCAGTTTTATTATTTAAACTCAATGTTTATTTTTTAATTTAATTTTATTGTCAAGGTAATGTGCAGAGGGGTTACAGTTACATACAAAAGGTATTGAATACATTTCCTGTATATTTCCCTCTCCCCCTGCCCAAGTTGTACAGTTCATTTCCAACATATTGTCTTGTGAGCATCACAAGACAATATTGCATTGGTTCACTTTTGTCCTTTGTTGTTCCCCTTCTCTTCCCTGATTCAGATAAATGCATATGCAATATCTAAGGTACCAAAATCAAATACAGTGAAAACAGGGGATAAACCATAAGGAAAAAACACAAAAGAAAACAGAAATCACATAGTACATTAGAAACAACAACAACAAAGAAAAACTTCTTGTTTCCATGTCTTGGACTTCATTTCACTTAGCGTTATCTTCTATGGTCAAATGTACATAGCCATTGAGCTATTCTGCTCATCTACTAGGACTATCCTAGACATATACTAATTATTACAAATGCGGGAAACCATGGGATCTATGTTTCTTTGGGTCTAGCTTATTTCACTTAATATGATTTTTTTCTAAGTCTTTTCTATTTCCTTACAAATGGGCAATGTCATTCTTTGTGATGGAGGCATAGAATTCCATTTTGTATGTGTGTGTGTGTGTGTGTGTGTGTGTGTGTGTGTGTGTGTGTAATACTTTTTCTTGATGCATTCATCTACTGGGAGAATCTGGGTTGGTTCCATAGCTTAGCTATGGTAAGTAATGCTGCAATAAACATAGTTGTGCTGGTAGCTTTACCCATTAATATCCCAACATCATTCTTTAATGAAGTACAGGAAGCAATCCAAAAATTAATATGGAACATAAAAGACCCTCAAATAGCAAAAACAATCCTTAGCAGAAAGAACAGTGCTGGAGTAATATCTATATCAAACTTCAAACTCCATTACAAAGCTATAGTAATCACAACAGCTTGGTACTGGTACAAGAATGGGTCTGAGGACCAATGGAATAGAACTAAAGACCCAGAAATGAAGCCATAGATTTACGGCCACCTAGTCTTCAATAAGAGAGCCAGCTTCTTCAACAAATGGTGCTGGAAAAATTGGTTAAACACCTGTAGAAAACTAAAGTTAGAACCTTATATATCATCCTGAACCAGAATCAAGTCCAAATGGATCAAAGACCTCAAGGTAAAAGCAGATACTCTATAAACATTACAGGAAGCAATAGGAGAAACTCTGGGGCTCCTTGGCACAGGCTGAAATTTTCTTAATAAAGACAGAAACACAACAGATCAAAGAAATGTTGGACAAATGGTATCTTATGAAATTGCAGAGCTTCTGCATGGCAAAGGACATAACTAGCAAGATCAATAGAAAGCCCACGGATTGGGAGAAGATCTTCACTAGCCATACAACAGACAAGTCTCATATATAAAATATACTTAGAATTCAAAAAATTAAATACCCCAACAACAAATCCTCAAAGAAACAACCATCCCATTAATAAGTGGGCTAAAGACTTAAAGAGAAACTTCTCTGAAGAGAAAATAAGAATGGCCAATGGACACATGAAGAAATGTTCAACATCTCTGGCCATAAAAGAAATGCAAATCAAAACAATATTGAGATTCTACCTCACCCCAGTTAGAATGGCTATAATCAAGAACTCTAATAACAACAGATGCTGGAGGGGATGTGGCCAAAAGGGAAGCTTACTGCATTGTTGGTGGAAGTATAAACTTGTTCAACCACTCTGGAGAACAGTATGGAGGTTCCTCAAAAGACTCTATATAGAGCTCTCCTGTGACCCAGCAATCCCACTTTGGGGCATTTACCCAAATGATCACAAACAAGACCATTCTAAAGCTACCAGCACAACTATGTTGTTGTTGTTGTTTTTCAAATAAGAGTAACTTACTTTTGTTTTAATCCAACTGGCCTGTAGTTATGGTCCTCTCAATATCTACCTCTGGAATTACAAGTATGAGCCACATATCCATCCTAGGCTAACCCTTTGGAAAGAGCTGCTGAATACCAAGAAGAGTATCAAGGGAAAAACGAATTAGTATTTATTCCTTGAGGTGATAGTTAGGCTGCAAGTGTGGCTATCAGTTTTTTTCCTGTCCATTTCTCTTTGTTTACTGGAATAGCAAGAGATCATTGTCCTGTGCACTAGTTTATGCTTCTCTCCAGAACAGCAGTATTTCTTTCTGATTCATGTGAATTCATTTATTTTTCCTTTACCTAGCATCAGTTCAGATATTTAGTCTAATTAGCTTTGATTTCTCAGGAGTAGACTAATTTCTGTCTTTTGCTTTATTATTTTCTTCTTTTTCTCATTGTATCATGTTAAAAATATTTTGAAAATAATTTCCTAGTGATTCATAAATGGTAGAGGTCAATTGTCTCTCATGTGAAATTTGTACCAAGTGAAGATCATATAGTTACATATGATTGGAAACCTGTTGTGTACTTATTTTTAAATATTACTAATTGCATTGTAGGTGTGATTGTTGCTTGCCTGTAATCCTAGTGTTGGGAGTTTGGCCTAGGCAGAAAGTAATGTATTTGACATCATGAATCATGAATTTGAGACCTGATGTCCAACCAAACACTAAATAAATATACATATAATAAAATTATACATTACATAGTGTTACATTGGGGTTATTGGTTCTAGGTCAATTAAAATTATATATTTTAGCTCCTAGGAACACCAAGGTGGTTTGTAACTTTTGTACCATCCTCATTACTTGAGTGTTTTCTTTCCTCATCATCTAATCAAATCATTTCTGTGATCTTGGAAATAGAGTTCTGTTTTTTTTTATTGTGAGAATACCGTACAGAGGATTTACAATTACATGGGCAAGATAATGAGTACATTTCTTATCAAGCATTGTTGCCTCCTCTTTGTTTCCCCTTCCCATCACTTCCCATACTCCCCACCTCCCCCCACCCAATCTCCCCCACCCCCCACCAAAGTTGTAAAGTTCGTTTTTTGACATAACAACTTGTACATCTCATTGTTGCAATGGGTCCACCTGTACCCCTAGTTAAACGATTTGTTTTTTTCCCTTCCCCTCCACAAATTATACCAACCTCAAATACAGTGAAAGCAGGGGTTATACCATGGGGGAAACAGAGTTTTTGAAGAATATTTTTAATACTTGATGTCTGTATTTTTGTGTTTGATAAACTTTCTGGTTATTCTTCCAAAATCAAAATTGAAAACCACCAACTTAAGATCAACTGCTGTTTCTACTTTTGAACTGTTAGCTCCAGTTAGATCACACTTCTTAAACATTAGCATAGTAAATGGATGGTACATGCAGGACAAAAAGAGAGAGGAGATAGCTCTGATCCACACTGGCCTCTACAAATAGACTTAGGCACAAGATCTCCACTCACTCCTCACTGGTAGTTTTATTGGGTTTGGAGGCTGAGGTCTTTCTTCTCTACATGGATTGCGCTTTGAAGCCTTGAAGAAGGCAGGTTAAGGTGAGATTTCAAGACTGAGTAATATTCAAATACTAAATATCAAATATCTAGAATATAATATAAGTGAAGAACATGAATTTGGGATAAAGGTTGAAATGGAATCAAGTTTTCACATCGCCCAGCTGTGTGGACAGGATCAAGTTATTTATACCTATGATACAGAAGACAATTACAAAAGACTGCTTTCTCATCAAATACTGTGTATAGACTTGCCTAGTAATTGTTAAGTTTGAGGTCTGTTTTTATATCAACACAGATAAAAAAATCACTTTGAAATCTTTTCTCACTATTGTTTGAAAAAATTAGTTCGGCATCCAGCTCATGGTGGATGCCTACTACAATGCTATGACATTTATATAACCATGTTTTACAGTTTAGTAAATGTTCTCAAATATAATTGGCTCATTTAAACATATGATTAGGCTCTAACTTATGTGGCATACAAGGAAGGGAGGTTTGGTAGTAGTACAAATAAGAACAAATCAGTAAATGATGTAATGGTCCAAGGATGCCTTCATAAAACTAGATAACATGGTATTTACTTGCAATATCTTCTAAGTTCATTTATTTTTCATTTAATTTTCAAGTAGCATATGAACAGAGTCTTCTTATGTAACACTCAAAGAATATATAGTTGGTCTGCTTTATCCACAGTTTTATAATTCAATCAACTGCCAATCAAAAGTATTTGAAAAAATGTGTCTATAATAGAGAAAATGTACAGATTTTTTCTTGTCCTTTTCTAAAAATTATAATATAATAACTATTGGCAAAGTGGGTATATTATCTGTAAAAATATTACACATCATCTAGAGATGATTTAAAGTATATAGGAGAATGGTGTGGCTATAGGTAAATGTGATATAAATTTATGTAAATAACTTGATCATTTTCAAGTTTCTATGTCCACACAGAATCAATCCCTCAGATGTCTAGGGACAACTGAAGAAAATAAAGAATCCTCTTTTGAGTCTTACCCCATTTTAAATGTTACTATAATCATTCATGCACAAGTGTTGGCGTGGACATACCTTTTTTTATGTTAGTATCCTCTTGCACAGCATGGAAATTACCAAGTCACACAGTAGCACTCAGTTTGAGGTATGGTGATCACAGATTGGACAAACTACCAAACTCTTTTCCAGTCTGACACTCCATTTTTCAATCAGCAATGACAATTTCCGAAACAAAATCTTGTTACTGTTTATGTTCCTTTTCTTTCCTTGTTTTACTTGTAAGGTACTGGGACCAAACCTAGGCTTTGCATATACTGAGCAAGTGCTCTACCACTGAGCTACATGCCCAGTTCTCAATCTTTCTGATCATGACTTTTCTAGTAGGGTAAAGTGAAACCTCATAGTGATTTTGGTTGGCATTTCCCCAGTGACTAGTGGTACTAAATATCTTTTCCTATAGTTGTAGGTATTTGTATATCTTTATTAGAAGCATGTTTATTCATAGCATTTGACTATTTTTTTAAGTTTTTAGAGTATCTTATATAATTTCTATAACAGATTTAGACTTTGCAAATAGTTCTTTTTTTTTACTTTTTTGTCAACATGCTTTTATGTAGGACTAATAAAATAAGAAAAACAAAATTCATCATTCCACAGATAAGTATGACATAAGTGTAGATTTATCATAGGCACTCTTTGTTGTAGTTTAAATCTGAAATGTTTCCTGCATGCATATCATGAACACTTGATTCCCTGGATGGTGGAGTTATTGTGGGAGATTGTGGGGACATTAGCATTGAGGCCTAGTAAAAAAAGTAGATCATAGTGGGAATGATTTTCCTCTTTCTCTCTTGTTTCATGTTCATTACTGGGTGAACAGCCTCCTGTGCCACACACTCTTGCCTTCATGATGTTTCTGCCCAAATGCGTATGGCCAAGCAATGTTAGACTACACCTGCTAAAGCCAAATGTGAAAATAAATCTTGGGTCCATTCAGCTATTTCAGTCAAGAATTTTGCCACAGCACTAAGTAAGTAACACAACACTTACCAGGTTAGAAAAGTCCTTCTCTATTCCAGTGTGCTGAGTTTTTTGGTCATGAAATGGTGTTGAATTGTGTCACATGTTCGTCCTCTGTTTGTTTATATGTAAATGTGCTCTGTCCTTTAGTTTATCAGTATATTACATCAATTTCCTTATGTTGAAATTACTTTGCTACTATGAAATAAATCATACTTGATCATGGTACATAATTATCCATATTTGCTATTGGATTTAGCTTGCTAGGATTTTGTTTAAGATGTAGGTCGTTATTTATTTTAGGAGGTGTTTATCTGATTTTGATAGTAGAATAGTAATGGACTGATTTGGGAAGTATTTTCACCTGTTTAGGTTTTTTTACATTAGTCTCTGTCAGAAGATTAAAAAGATGTTTAATTTTTAAATTCTAGGTAGAATTCAGTGTGTAAACTCATTCCATAGCTTTAGTGAGAAATACTTTTTGTTTATAATTCAATTGATTTAACCGATATAGGGCTATTTACTTAACCTAATTTTAGATCAGTTTTGGTAATTTATATTTTTGTGGGAATTTCTTCATTTCTACAACACTAACTTGTTGACATCCAGTAATTTGGATATATAGGAATATTTCATTTTCTAAATTTGTAAGTAATATTCTGTGGCATAGTTGTACCTTAATTTGGTTAGCTGTTCACATATTTCTCCTGATCTTCTCTAGTTTAAGCATTGTAAAAAAGCAAAAAAAAACTGGTCTCACTTGCTTCAGTATGTTTTTGTCCAACAACTACTCACAAACACTTATCTTCTCTTTCTCCTGTCATGTATGTATAATATTAATTACTCTACATTCTCCAGCTATTATGCTTAGCCATGTAATTTTACCATTGGAGGGGGGTTATATAATGGAGTCAACCTTAAGTGTTTCTCAAGTTCTGTTTTCTTTTCTTCCTTCTGGACACACTACAAGAGGCACTCCTCAGCCACTCTTGCTATTAGATCAAGGCCATGTAAGTAGTTCTAACCAATAGGTTCCAAGAAAATCTGAGATGTGTCACTTCAAGTCAATGGGATTTAAAAGCCTAACAATGAGTCCTGCCCATTGTTTCCTCCTTTATTGCAATGACAGCTGGAACCATCATTTAAGACAACAGAATTCTAAGATGATATTATTTTGGCTCTTGAGTAGACTTGTTGGATTCTGTCACTGAGATTCTGGTTTAATTAGTTATTGCAGCAAGGCATAGATAATCCTGGCTAACACAGATGAGTGCCTGCTTCCTGCTCTGATCCTTAATAGCATGCCTTCATTTTTCCCTAGAAAATTTCTTCCTTCTGCATCCAGAAACTAGATAGTAAACAAATTAAAAGTTGGCCAGAACATAGATAAGATAGTTGAGAGATAAGGGAAGAGGAAATCATAATTTCAATCATATTTCAGATTAGTTTATCAATATAAGTGAAGCAATGCCAGGGAAAATTTATATAATGGGTGTTACATAAAAGTCAAATCAACTCACCGGGCGCCAGTGGTTCACATCTATAATCTTCAATACTCAGGAGGCTGAGATCTGAGGATCACGGTTCAAACCCAGCCTAGGCAGGAAAGATCGTGAGACTTTTATCTCCAATTAACCACCAGAAAATTGGAAGTGGTGCTGTGGCTCAAGTGGTAGAGCGCTCACCTTGAGCTGAAGAGCTAAGGGAGAGCGCCCAGGCCCAGAATTCAAGCCCTCCCAACCAACAAAAAAGAAAAAAATCAAATTAAATCAAACTGAAAATGAGAATTTTTTTTGAAATCTTGGGGTCTTATTTAAGTGAAGTACTTGTTTATTCTTATATCTTATCTCTTACCTTATATCTCTCTCCTTTTTATTTTGATCTTTTATTATATCACTATACTTTCCTTTTTGTTTTACCAAATCTATATCCTTACTGGATTACACAATGAATACAACACTGATAGGGCAGCTATACTGGTGTCTCAAATTGCATATTCTCTCAGTTGGAATTATATTTTAAGATCAATGCTTTTCTCTCGTTGGTATATTTTTATTGTAATTTAAAATATGTTTGAATAGGTCTCAGATGATTTATTTTCCTCTTCTGCTCTTGATCAAATTGGATTTGTACTTTGCAAATATATAAATAGTTTCTCCTTGAGTTCATCTCTACCTTGGTTGGGATCATTTGTGTTCCTGATGAAATAGCAGGCAGAGAGCAGGATGCCCTGATAGGGGTGCACAGCTGGAGTTGGTTGTAGTCTTTGTGGAGGTCCTGGATTCACTCATTGCTGAAATCCTACCAGATGTCCTTTATTGGATCCCATTCCACCAGGCTTGGCATGCATTCAATGCTTCTCAGCTTTGGCTCACAACTCTAATTTAGCACTATGTCCTCTAGTAAAAGAATCAGGAACCCTTTCTGTTTCTATCAAGCACCAGATGTAGTTTGCCCAGCATCTACTTAATGTTTTATCTTGATTTTCCTAGACGTATCTACACATTCCTTCGTTGTTAGGGTCCTTGTTTATCTGTGGTTTCTGTGGGCTCAGTTATCTGCAGCCAAATCATCTGATCAGTTTAAATGAAAAATAGACATGATTTTTCAGTTTTAAATTATACACCATTCTGACTAGTGTGACAGAATCGCACATACTGTAACTCACCCCCTTGCCCAGCACCTCCTCTCAGTAGCCATCTCAATTATCAGACTTACAGTCATAGTATTGTGCTGGATTCATCCAAGTAATCATTCTTTTACTTAATAAATAGCCTTAAAGTGAAGCATAATGATGCTGGCAATTCAGACATGTGAGTTTCCTTAAGGCAAAAGGTCAAAGTTCTTGACCAAAAGAAAGGAATATATTATATGCCATTGCTAAGATTTACAGTAAGAATTAATCTTGTATCTGAGAACTAAAGAAAGAAAAAAGAACGTCCTGATAGATTTGCGATTACATCTGACAATGCAATCACTGTGGTCACAATCTGTGATAGTTGTTGCTTCGTCAAGATGGAGAAAACACTCAATTTTGAATGGAAGAAATACACAGTAAATGTGTTCTCCTGAACAGACAGTATTGTGTCTACACCATGACTTATAATTATTGTAGTTAATCCCTAATGGTGTCTAATTTATGTTAAACTTTATTATAGGCAAAGTACTGCATTATGTGCTACGGGTCTTGAGGTCTTGGTCCTTTCGCTAAATAAATGAGTCATTTGACCCCTAATGGTTCCCAGTGAGCACTCTTGCAAAATACAGATGACTTTCTGACATTTATTCTAACTTAGGCCTTGTTTATAGCATAAGCTTATGTATTGAAATAAGAGGAACGTGGGAACTTTAAAGAATCTTGAGTAGTAATAATTTTGGCAGAAATAAATGGAGGAATACATTATAATGATTCAAATACTTACAGAAAAATCAATGTGCAAAAGAATTTGAGAAGATGGTTTGGAGTTAATAGGAGAATAAAAATGATTTTCAGGAGAAGAGTAGAATTTTAGCTAAAGAGCTATTTTGAAGAAGAGGGTCATTATACCAACAGAGGTATTGGAAGGTTAAGACAATGATGCCTATCTACATACAGCAATGAAAAGTTGGCAGCGAGGCATTGCAGGTTGTACTACAAAAGGCAAATGTGGGAAATGCTGGTCTTGAGATGATTAAAACAGCAATTTCACTATAGAAGCAAGCTCTGGGCTGAATTCATCCATTAATGTCCTAACCTCCAATTTGATGGTATATGGAGAGCAGATCTTTGGGATAGGATTGGTTTAGAGTAGGCCTGAGGGCTGGTTCTTCATTATAGGGTTAGCATCCTTATAAGAAGAGGGCAGAGTACTCATTTGTTTGCAAATTCTCTCTCTCTCTCTCTCTCTCTCTCTCTCTCTCCTACCATTACCATGTGAGACTACTTCATGTTTGCATACCAAGAAGAATGGTTTTATTCTCTTCACTAGGAACAGAACCAGCTGCTGGCACCCAAGTCATCCACTGCTGCATCCACTGCTATGAGATTCCAATGTCTTCTGCTTCAACATCTTGGTCTAGGATATTTTGTTATACCACACCAAGCAGAATAAGACAATGTGGAATGAAATGTGTGAAATACAGAAAGGAAAGGAGAAAATGCAGTGCAAAATCAACTCTAAGGAATCTTTATTAGCAGTTCAGAAAAGATAACAATCATCATATCTTGTTCATTTATTTGGCAGATATTTGTGGGGTATTTATTTTTTTAAAAAAAAGAGGCTTTACTAATTTGATGGAAAGTAAACTCATATTCCTCTCTCAACTATGACAAGAGTTATGACATGTTGTATATTCGTGTTGGTATATTATGTACATCCATTAAGAGTGATAGATAAAGGACTTGAAGATTCCAGCAGAGGAGATGTTACTTTAAACTGGGAGATGCATAGGAAGCTCATTTAGTACAAGAAGTAGCACGTGGTTAGGGCTCGTGAGTCTCCATAATCCACCATGTTTGAGCTCTGGAAAAACTATTGATGGAACTTTAGTGGTGCTGGAAGAGTTAAGGGCAAAGACAAGGGACACAGAGGGTTCCAGGGACAGGGAAGAGTAAGACATCACATCTAAGAAAAAGCATTTTAGGAGCCAAGACTGAAGTCATGGGTAAGGACCTCTTGAGAACTTTGTAGCCCAAAGATGGGACACCCAGCCCATTTCCGGGAAGGAACAGAAACAACAAACCCCAACTTCTCTTCTTCCATTCTTCAGTCTCCTGCTTTGATTCTCATGAGCCATTCCCAGTCAGAAATAAATGAACCAGGAAACTTAAGTAATACCATCAGTAAGAATAACTCCAGAGAGCAAGACATTTGGGTAGGACCCAAATGGAAACTAACCACCATAGCTACTAAGATGAAGGAGAATAAAGTGTGTGTTTCTTGTGGAAAAGAACAAAGTTTGTGTTTTTAGAGCAAATAGTGTGTGTATGTTCATAAATGAGATTAGAGACCAGAGTCTTGTGCATGCAAAGACATCAGTCCTTTCAGTTACATTTTGAAATGATAGAATCTTAATGACTTTACTCAGATTGGCCTGGAACTGAACAATCTACCTGTCACCACCTCTAGAGGAGCTGAGGTTACAATTATGCACCACAGCACCTGGATCCAAATAGCTTGATTTTGCTAAAATAAATGATCCATAGAGAAGAATAAATGATACACTAGAGGATCACATAAGAAGCTAGAAATGTGCTTTTGTTTTTATCTTATTTTTATAATAGACAACTTACAAATGTATTTAATATGTACAATATTCAGCTTTGCTTAACCCTATTGACAGAAAATAAGTGACTGTGCAAATTCATTAGGATAATAACAAGGGTAGAAGACAGTAAAACCTAGTGAACCTTATATTTAACTCATGAAGGAAGTTTGGTGCCTTTGCTAAAAAATTACAAAAAAAGAAAAGCAACAGGAATGAAACAAAAATCAGAATATAATAGTTACTAACAAGGTGGTAGTTAACAGTGGCCCATGAAGCAGCAGTAGGAAGGTAGGTGTATAGATATTCCTGTATATATGTGAAGTATTGGTTCCACAACTTCCCACAGAACCCCAAATCCAAGCATGTTCAGTCCCTTATATACAAAATGGCATAACAGATGCACATCCTCCATTTACATTAGCTCTCGATGATTTATAGTTTCTATTATAATGCAAGCACAATGCAAAAAGTTGTTATACTATATTGTTTAGGGAATAATGACAGAGTGGGGGAAAGCCTGTACATGTTTAGCACAGACAAAACTTTTTTGAAAAACATTTTTGATCTGTGGTTGATTGAATCCACAGACAAAGAACCCACAGGTACAAAGAGCTGACTGTACTCTGATTGCTCCTTCTGGCTTTTTGAGGTGAATGGGAAGAAGTCAATTTTTCTCGAACAAGAGTGGCATTGTCTGCAGCTATACACCATGGCTGGGAGATGAAGGCCACTTCTAGATTGGAGAAATAATGAAGAAACAAAATGAAAAACACCTCACAGTGAAACAGGAGGTCAAGAGAAGGATTTGTGGGCCCAATATAAGGGAAAGCAAAATGTGGGATGAGGAGAGATGACAGAGAGTTGGAGCAGAGGATGGAGTAGTGGGACTTGGGATGGTATGTTTTAGTAAAAGAATCTGAAAGTCAGGTTGTTGGAAGGTTTAGTAGATTTTATATTAGCCCTCTGAGGAAAACAAGCCAAAAGACCCCAGTAGGTATATAGTTTTAGAGAAATGCTGGTATTCAATCTCAGAAGCTAAGGAAAAATGGGTTTGGGGAAGGATGTAGGAGATGGTTAGTCACACATGGAGCTGTTGTGCTGGACCTAGCCAAAACCAACTCCAGAAAGCAGACGAGGCACATCTCTTTTCAACATGAAATTGGTCCATGCAAATAAACTCAGTCTCTTGTTAAACATCTACCAACACATCCTACTCTACTGAAGACTGTATTTGAGCACTGGTTGTAGCTTTAGGTAATAAGGATAGTATCATTTGAGAACACATTCATGAGAGGAGTGCTATCTTTATGCCAGAGATATCTGGACGAGCTTGCATTGAGTATATACAAGCATGCTCCTCTTTCCTCTTCAAAAGACCATAGGAAATGGCTGATCATTGGTCAGAACTCTATGTTTGCCAGGCATGATGACACATAACTATAATCCCAGTGCTTGGGAAGCTGAAGACCAGTATGGGCTACATGCTGATACCTTGTATCAAAAAAAGAAGAAAAGGAAAAAAAAGAGAGAGGGAGAAAAAAGAAGGAAGGAAGGAGGGAAGGAGGGAGGGAGGGAAGGAGAAGGGAGGGAAGGAAAGAAGGAAGAAAAGAAGGGATGGAAAGAGGGAGAGAGGGAAAACAGAGAAAGAAAATGGAATAAAAAAGAGAATAAAAGACGATGTTGAGGTAGTGGCACTGTGGCTCAAAGTGGTAGAGCATTACCCTTGAGCTGCAGAGCTCAGGGACAGCCCAGGGTTCAAGTCCCATGACTGACAAAAAAAACCTATGTTGAGAGAAACTGACATGAGAAAAATCAAGCAAAAATAAGTAAATCACAAATAATGCTTCAATGACTAGAAAATTAAGCCAGTCTTTTAGCTGAGCAGTGTTTGTGTTTGTTTCAGTGAGCCTTCTTGTACCTATGGCAAGAAAGAAAATTATACACACAGGAAGCCTGCCTTTGTCACACATATTTTTGGAATTCTTTCTACTAAAACCCAAATTATTATTAGAATTTACCATCAATGATGATAATTTTCCCATTTTTGAAGGAAAATCAATAATGTCAATGCTTAACTTGTTTTCTTTAGCTTTTGATACTTTGCACAGGACTTAAAGGGTTCAGATAGATTCTGCTCTTGAATAAAAAAAATTTATTCTAGAATCATCATGCTGAGTGTAATAGAGAGACATTTAACCTCTCTTTTATTTTTTTATTGTGAAAATAATGTACAGAGGGGTTACAATTACATGGGCAAGATAATGAGTACATTTCTTATCAAACATTGTAGCCTCCTTTGTTTCCCCTTCCCATCCTCACCCCAGCCACTCCCCCCACCAAAGTTGTAAAGTTCGTTTTTCCACATAACTACTTGTACATTTCATTGTTACAATGGATCCACCTGTATCCTTATTTAAACGATTTGTTTGTTCCCTTCCCCTCCACAAATTATACCAACTTCAAATACAGTGAAAGCAGGGGTTATACCATGGGGGAGGGACATACAAAGCAACAAAGAAATAATCTTATAAGTGTGTTAGAAACAATCATCTGAAAGCAAAAAACATTTGAATACATATCTTAGGGTTCATTTCCCTAACATCAACTTATCTGACCTTTTCTGCTTGATTCAGATATATACTTGTTAGGAAATGGAAAGACTTGGAAAAAATTACATTAAGTGAAGTAAGCCAGGTCCAAAGAAATTTAGATCCCATGGTTTCCCAGTTTGCAATAACTAGTATATGTCTGAGTTAGCCTCTCTTTTTAAAATTATCTTTAAGCAGTTGTACAAAGGAGTTGCCATTCCACAAAGTGGTTTGTTAATAGAATGCATCTTTATCAATGCCATCTCTTTCAACGTTTTCACTCATTCATCCCTACCCAGCCCTTCCCTCACTTTTCTGAATTTTGTAGGATATATGCTGAATTTTGACTGCATTATCCCCTCTTCTCTTTATTTACCTACCTCTTTTCCCTTTCAAGTACTAGCTTCCTGGTATGTATGTATTTTGTTGAACTTTGAATTTGTCTTTATAAAGAATTATACTCATTGAATTTTTCCCCTGAAGCCACCAGCACAAGCATGTTCACTGCAGCACTATTTACCACAGCCAAGGTATGGAATCAGCCCAGATGCCCCTCAGTGGATGAGTGGATCAAGAAAATGTGGTATATATACACAATGGAATTTTGCTCATTCAATAGAAAAAATGCAAAGAAATGGAAAGACCTGGAAAAAGCGTAGTAATATTGTTCATCTAGTTTGTTCATCATAGAAGAGTATAATGATGGGGACAGTGAAAAGATTAATGGTTTCCAATGTGTAGGGATGAAGGTCTGATTCATTAAGATCACAGGATTTTCAGGGCAGTGACACTTTTCTATATGATACAAAGGGGATGGGTACATGTCATGGTATACTTGTCAAAGCCCACAAAATATGCAACATCCCTATGGAGCTTGGGTGGCTAAGTCACTCTGGGTGAGTCAAAGATGACTTAATTGACTTAAAGATGATTCAATGTTGGTTCGCTGGTTGCAACAAATGTACCACTCTGGTTCTGATATTAAAAATTGAAAAGGTGCATAGGAACTCATAGTACTTTCTGTTTACATTTGTGGTGACCCTCAAATGGCTCTAAAAATAATGAAGTCTATTTATAAGGGCGGCCTGAGATGAGAGGAGATAGAGTTTTCAAGACACCAAGTATTAATTACCTCAGGATAATTCAAAACTTTTAGCATAAATGTGACTGTTAAATGCACTTGTGAAAATTTTTTGTTATAAAACTCTGATGCTTTGTCTATAATAAATCCTATGGACATAGGTAACATTTTCGTAAAAAAAATACCAAGTAATTTTGAAAATGAAGAAACTTCACACCCTTCTTTCTTTGGGATTAGAGGAATACATACCATATGTTTCAAACCTGAGCTACTAAATAATCATAACCATCTGGATGAGATCTTTGCCCTTAAAGAATACAGGGGAGATTGGCTCTAAAAATTGGAATGTGCTGATTTATGACAGCTACATGGAATTCATTATTGCATTTGTAAACTCTAGAAGAATTTTTAAGCAGACATTATTATTCCCACCTCATTGGTACCATGCATGATGCAGGGACAGATTTTGATCTTGCAAATACAAAGTTGTGTTTAAATTGCATAATTCTTTAGGTGCCCCAAACTACTGGCTGTAGAAAAGATGTCCTTTCTTCTAGTTTTTTTCTGGGTTACCTGAGAAAATTAATGGCTGGTCTGATGATTGGTTATAAAAGAAAACATTGTAGGTATCAACCTATGAACTCACTGTAGAAAAAGACAACGGACTAAAGGGACCTAGGGTTGAGTCATTCTCCTGGGGAAAGAAAGCATACAACTTTCTTAATAAGGACCGGAAGATTAAATAAGAGTGAAGAAAGGATATCTACACATGTTTAAAAAAAATTAAGAAAGAAAGAAGAGAGGTGAGAGTGGACCAGAAGTGTGCCAGTGGTAGATGAAGTGAAAGGGATAGAAGCCATAAGTTGGAAGAAGGTGCTAAAAATCATAGATGATAGATGGTAGATAGGTAGTTAGATAGAGAGGTAGGTAGGTAGAAAGATAGATAGATAGGCTGATAGATTAGATCAATAGACATGATAAATAACTGATAGATGATAGACAGATGAAAGACAGATGCATGATATGTATGTATCGTCAGCAATATACATATATATGTATTTACATATGTATACACATATTACCTTTAGATATCTCTGAATCTCAGCCCAAGTTTGAACCCAAACCCACTCTCATGGATAAAAGGCAGTATAATTAAAACTCTAACTACCTTACTCACTCTGAATCTGAGGTTTTATTCCAGTTCAGGTGGCCTTGACATATGAAACCTGTCCATACCAACATCAGAATTTTCCTCTATACCAAGCTACTGCCATGAGTAGGAACATAGAAGGATCCCACCAATCATTGTTGAGAAGTTGCAACAAAACATTTTCTTCCTTTTCTTTCTGTTTCCATCTCTTCTTCCTACTGACCTGTACATGTTCCTGGTTTCTGTCTCAAGGTCCTGTACCATTGAAGAGAGCTGCCAAATGTTGTGGTGCTTCTCAATCCTAATTGCCAGTGTGGCACACTAACTGGACTACTAAAAACTTGGGCTCCTCTGCTAGGACTATCCTATACATATACTAATTATTACAAATGAGGGGAAACATGGAGGCTATGTTACTTTGAGTCTGGCTTATTTCACTTAAGATTATTCTCAAGCCTCTCCATTTCCTTGCCAAAGGGGTGATGCCCTTCTTTCTGATGGAAACATAGAATTCCATTGCACATATCTATCATGTTTTCTTGATCCATTCATCTACTAAGGGGTATCTGGATTTGTTCTATATCTTATATGGTAAATAATGCTGCAATGAACATAGTTGTGCTGGTAGCTTCAGTGTGGCCTTCTTTGTGATTGTTTTGGTAAATGCACAGGAGTGACATTTTTCCCAAATGGAACCATTACCTAAGGGTTGAGGAGAGCCTCAACAATGTTATGCCTAATATTCTCCAGGCAACCTAGTCAAATTTCAGAATCACTGAGGGAGAGGATCTTTTACTCAGAATTGTCCATGGTGAATATGAAGAATGGGATATTTATTTAATTTATTTTTTTGTAGTTATTGGTATCCAAATTTGAACTAAGGGCCTTATGTGCTCTACCTTTTGAGCTACATCTCTAGTTGGGCTTTTTGGTGGTTATTTTGGAGATGGATTTTTCTATCTGGCTTGATTTTGAACCATAATCTTCCAGATCTCAGCCTTGAAAGTAGCTACAATTGCAGGTATGAGCCATCAGAACTTAGCTTTTCTTTAACTTTCTAATAGGTTTTTTATTCTTATAAATGAACTAAGATATTTGCTACAAGATATTTTTCTATCAATAAAACTACCTTTACCATGTTTTAAACATTGTGGCTTCTTGTTCCTTGCACACAGAACAACATATGTCATTACAAAAATACCAACGGGAGTCTGGATTTAAACAAATCTGGCATTTTTTTCCTTTACACCTTTTTTCAAACAAAACTTATTATCATTTTCTCTAAGATAAACAGCAAGAAGTGAACATTTCTTTAGGGGCATTCACTTGGAGTGCCAAAAAATTTATTCTAACATAACTCAGATACAGAATTAGAACCTTCTGAGAAGAAAAATAGTCTGGATTCATAAAAACAGTTTCCAAACACTGACCCTTTAAAATAATTTCAGATTATAAAAGGGCATTGCTGTACTTGGGGTTTAATTAGCAATGTCAAAAAAAAACCAACAGAGCCTAAAGGAGTTTTAGAACTAAAATATGGCCTATAAAGCATTCCTTCCTCCTAGAAACATGAGGTCTTATAAAGAATTAAAATTATAGGCTCTGTGAGGTAGCACATGAATCTAATCCTGGCTACATGGGTAATAGAGATGAACCTAAGACAGTTCATGGCCATCTTGGGAAAAAAGTTTGTAAGACCTCAATCACAACAGAGAAGCCAAGCATTATGGTACATTACTCATAACCCCAGCAGAAAAGAAGGCACTGGTAGAAGGATCATGGCCCAGATTAAAGATGGAAGAGCCTATGTGAAAAATTAACTGAAGCAAAGAACAAAAGCTGGGGACATGATCGAAGTGGTATAGTGCTTTTCCAGTTCTTTGCAGGCTTTGAAGCTATAAAAAGGGAAGAAATGTTACCAAATCTTTTATGAAGCCAGTGTTCTTAATCAAATGTCAGAATCAGACAAGAATATGAGAAAAAATAGAAAATTATACACCACATTCCTAGATAAACATAGAGGCAAAATTTCTCAATAGAATATTTGCAAGACAAATTCAACACCACACTATAAAGATCATCCACCACGCTTAAGTAGGCTTCATTCCTGGGACGCAAGAATGTTTTCATATATACTAATCAATAAACATAATTCAGCACATAATCAGAATCAAGTAAAAAAAGGCCACATATGGTCATCTCAATAGATTCAGAAGAAAAGAAAACCTTTGAAAAAAATTCAAAATCCCTTCATGATAAAAGTCCTGAAGCAACAAATGGAAGAACATATCTCAACACAATAAAGGCTACTTATGACAAAGCTACAGCCAACATCATACTGAATGGGGAAAATCTGAAACATTCCCCCTAAAGTCAGTTACAAAGCAATAGTGTCTTCTCTCCCCACTCTTATTCAACATACAGCTTGGGTTGTTACCCCAAGAATACCCTAAAGATGGTAAAAAAAAAAGAGAAAGAAAAAAAGACAAGACAAGAAAGAGAAAGAAAGCTCTTCAATCTAATAACTACTAAAAGAAAAGAATAATGATGAAAAGTTAACATACAATTCAGTTGTTTGTCTGTATGCTAATAATGAAGACATTGAGAAAGAAATCAACCAAACCATCCTCTTTGCTGCTGTCTCAAAATATAAACTTAGGAATAAACTAATGAGATAAATTCTCCACAAGGAAAACAATAAAACACTAAAGAAAGAAGACATTACAAGATAGAAAGCTCTGCTATGCTCATGGATTGGCAGAATTAATATTATGACATGATTATATAACAGAAAGCAACCTACATATTCAATGTAGTCCTCATCAAAATTCCAATGTCAGTTTTCACAGAAATTGATACAAAAAGTCAATCTTAAAATTCATAGGGTGACAAACCTCAAATCACCACAGAAATCCTGAGCAAGAAGCATCATTTCAAATCATGCTATAGAACAATAGTAAGGAAAACCACAGGCTAACTTACACAAGAACAGATGCCTAGACTAAATGGATGGAACAGGAAACCTAGAAATACTTACCAAAGTCATCTGATTTTCTATGTAGGTGCGAAAAAGATAGACACAAAATGACATTGTTGGTGAGTGTGTAGAACAATGCAGTCACCATAGAAACCGGTATGGAAGTTCCACAAAAAACTAAAAATAGAACTATAGTATGTTCTTTCTTTATTACTCCTCAGCATGCATGTATGCATATATATGTATGTATATACATGTATGCAGATATCTGTATAATTCAAGTCAGCATTCAGTAGAGACACCTCTACACCCATATTTATAGCAGCACTATTCCCAATAGGCAAACTATGGAATCAGCCAAGGTGCCCTACAATTTATGAATATATACACAATGGAGTATTGTTCAATCATAAGGAAGAATGAAATTACATTGTTTGCAGAAAATGGGTGGGACTGGAGATCATCATATTAAATGAAACAAGTCAGACTGAGTAAGACAAATATTGCATTTTCTGTCTCATATATGAAATCTAGACATCATCATCATCATCATATGAGAGGGAAACTGCTCAGGAAGAGGTGATGAATAAAAGGGAGAGGCAAATTGAAAGGGTGGAATGAATGTAATCAAAGTGCATTGTGTACATCCATGAATATAATACAGTAAAGTCTACTAAACCTCTTTAAATGGAGAAGGGGTTTAAGATAGAGAAATATAAACGGGGTGAATTTGATCCAAGTACATGTTTTTGTACTTATACAACATTGCAACAAAACCCCCTTTGTAAGTGATGTTGGTAAAATCTTGAGAAGGCACTCTTCATTGTTCAAAAACACTGTGAAACAAGACATCATTCAAAACTACTCTGAAATCAAGCCCTAGTGTTATCAAACCTGGGTTAAGGGCAAGTCACAAAACAAGTGCATGATAACAGTTCAGTTTTTCAATGAAAATGGGTGGATGAGAATGAAAGCATAACATATTCAAGTTTCTCACTGCCATGTCTTCAAAGAAGAGTATAATCAAAAGTAGATCAGTGGCCAACCCCAGGAGTTGCTCTGCATCATGTGCCTTTAGAAAGGCCAAGGTCATATCACCCTGTTCATTTTAGCCTCTGCTACACATAAAGACAATGAGAAGCATGATTCTTGTTAATAGAGTAGACACAAAATCAATATGGAGAAAGGGTTAATGCATAGTTCAAATGTTCCTTGAAACAAATACTTCAATAAAAAGATACTTTCAGAATAATACAGGATTTTAGAAGGATCCTGCACAACTTGTATCATTTTGCTTTTCAGACTATGTAAAGGAGACATACTGGTTAGTTTCACAGCCTAGAATGGAGTCCAGATCCTTGGACAACCAATGATGCTCTTACCTTTACAACCCATTTACTCTAAGAGTATAGGTTGAAAACAGGTACAGCTACAATTTCCATTCTATAACAAGGCCCACGGAAAGACTGGTATTTGTATTGCAATTTAAACCAAGTGTCATAATCTGTAACTCAGTTCCAATTAAAAGAAAAGAATAGGTTAGAAAGAAGTATGGAAGTGTTTTTCACATCCTTAAATGAAGTAGTTTTCTATCAAGCCCTTCTTTTATTTTCAAGTATGTTTATGAAATTTGGCAATCTTTTTTATTTTTTTAATTGTGAAAATACCGTATAGAGGGGTTACAATTACATGGGCAAGATAACGAGTATATTCCTTATCAAACATTGTTGCCTCCTCCTTTGTTTCCCCTTCCCATCCCTTCCCATCTCCCACATCCCCCTCCCCCGCCCCCCTCCCTGCAAAAGTTGTAAAGTTCGACATATCGACTTGTACATTTCCCTAAAAGAATTGTCTTTTCTACAATCTAGATGTCAAGAACAGTAACATTCTAATGTCTCTTTTCTTCCTTGATCAACTTCTGTTTCAATTTGTCTCATTTGACCTCAAAGATCCCAGCATGGCTTTTTCTAAGCCTGAAAAAGCCTTTTGTAAAGATACAGGGGAAAATAAGGCAAAGAACATAAACAGCAAATCTTGCATGCAACTGAGCTGTCTCCATACATCCCCTGGTTGCATGTGTACAGTAAAAGAGAAAATGATCTGTTAGACGTTCCTAGCCACAGAAGGCATGACCTTGACTTTCAGCATCTTATGCCAGATCCACTTTGCTGAAATGCTCCAAGGCAAAAAGAAAACTAACACTCCAGCCACTGCATCAGTGTGACAAGAGGCTCCCAGGGCCTGGGAATGTGCTTGTGTTTGGTAATGTTTTCCTGAGTCACTACAACAATCAGGGGCATCCAGCATGAAAAGACAATAAGAACTGGACAAAAGCCGAGAGGGCAAACAGATGGGTAATAATCCTCTCTTTTATCATTTGGTGTCTAGGGAGAATTACTCAGCAAAATTGAACTCTCTGATGAACAGAGCCCAGAGCCTAGGATAACTTTATGCAGTGAAAATGATGCCATTCTTCTTCTCTATTTGTTTCTGTGCCCTGGGAGAAATGGGTAGGATAAAATGTTACCTACATAAAAAGAGAGCCACTGGTGTCTCTTGTAGTCAGAAGTGTGATGCCAGAGAGAGAAGTCCATTCAGCCAGCCCCTGCTTAAGCATGGACAGAGATGCATATGAGATATCTGTCCACAGTTCCCCTGGTTCTCAGGGTCTCTGAGCTGGAATGAATAGGGCTTCGAAAAAGAGGTATGTCTGTTACACCATATTGTCCCTGGGAATCAGTATCTCCCAGGGAGCCAAATGTATTGTAATGCTCCATTCTGTAAGTAAACTCTTACTCGAAAGGGTCAGCCATGTATTTGGGGAAAAGTATGATCCCTCTACAGCTCAGGACAAGGAGCTAAAATTAGAGGCTCATTATACCTACTTTTTTTGTTTATTGCCAGTCCTGGGGCCTGAACTCAGGACCTAGGCACTGTCTCTGAGCCTCTCTGTGCTCAAGGCTAGCACGCTACCACTTGAGCCACAGTTCCACTTCCAGTTTTTTTTTCTGAGTAGTTTATTGGAAATAAGAGTCTCACAGACTTTCCTGCCTTTGGCTGGCTTTGAATCGTGATCCTTAAATCTCAGTCGCCTGATTAGCTAGGATTACAGGCTTGAGCCACCGATGCCTGGTTTTCTACTTTCATATTTTATGTGGCCTGATAGCATCTTTACCATGCTGTATTGGTGGTGGAGTTATGTTTAATCAATGTAGACAGTGAAGCCTTCATAGACTACAATGTACATCCTAGTTCCTCTCCCCATAGGTTTGCCTGAAACTGGTACAACCTCCTCCTACTCTACCATGAATATCACTCTGTATTTAATACTAGGAAGTTCTCAGGAAAACACTGTGAGAGTATTAGAGAACTGACCCCCTCTCAGCATTCCTTAAATATTTTCTTTACATTTCCGTTAAACTGCTCCTCCACCCACATCTTCATCTGTTTATCCTGTACCGTTTTATTCACTTCGGCATGCCTACAGCATTTCACCACATAAATATGCACAGGAAATGTCTGACACATGTCAAAGAGTGAGTAAACTAAAACAACCTAAGCCACATCTCCCCTTAAATTATAAACATGGTTGGATACTTCCCGTGAAATAATGGGATAGACCAGCCAGCAGTTAAAATGTTAGCTTTTGCTTTATATATATAATTTTTTAATTTATTTTTTTGTTGGTCATGGGGCCTGAACTCTGTTAGCTTTTTCTCTGATCATAAATCCTAACTGTATGACTTATTTTTAAGCCCTGATATATGACTAACACATGATTACCCTACCTAATGCTTAATATACTGGATTTCCAACCCAAGCAGTATGATTCCATATGATCATCTTCATTGCTACAGCACAATACTCGTTACCTGCCCAGGTGGAAAGTGTAGAACATTTCTTCCTCTCATCAAGGTGTCCTCTGAAGCATACCTCTTCCCTTCTTGACAATACAGATTCTCCTTGTCTCCCTAAGACTCCTCACCTAGCTCAAGACAGAGAGAATACAGAAGAATAAACATTCTTTCAGATCCTCCTTCTGTTCTCTCAGCTTTAAGCCAGCTGTCACTTTTCTCTTGGAAATCTCTTCTCCTTGGCCATACTGGATCCATCAAGCAGGAATACAGTTTTCCTAAGCATTGTCCATAGAAGAAGCAAAGAAGGTTACACTCTTTCCATATGGCTTAATGCAGAGGTGTTTTCGTTTATTAGTTATTTATGGGTGTAAGGCCATGGACCACTCTACTTTAACCTGAGAAAAATTATGAACATATTGTCCCAGCAAAATGTACATGCAAAGTGATTCAAGAGCTTCTGAATAAATTTCAAGGGTCCGGGGATCAATAGGAGCCCACTCTGAAAGCCTTTACTGCAGTTGCTGCTGAGCTCACTGGGGGAGAATAGAGATGGCTAGCTATGTGGCAGTGAGGATAGGAAATGAATAATCTGGGCTGGCAGGTAGGTGTGGCTGTGATATAGCATTTCTGACCACTGTAGAAACATTGTGTCAGGCTTGTCTGTATCCTGTAATTCAGTGCTTCCTCTTTATTCCCACAGTTCTTTGGCTATTTGCAACCTCTTCTTCTCACTAGGAAGCAAAGGCCAAGCACAACATGTACTCGGAAAGAAAGAAATGTTCTGCCTCCCTTCAGAGGGGCACCGGTTTCTGAACCTTGGGAAAGGGGGTGATGTTACTGCATTGCCAGCTCGAGTTTCCAACGGCAACTACAAGCAGAATAGCAAGAAACCAGTTCACCAGCTGACACCAAACTGCTTTTCCATATGTAACGCTGCTGTAAACCCACAAGAGACACTGAGAATAAACTATGCACGTTCTTTTTGCCTCTTACCAAATAGGTCAGGAAGAAGTGCTGGATGCTTTGAAAAAATGCACTTAAAAGCTTTGAATCCAAGCTGTGCGAGTACCCATTGGAGACAACTGTTCTCTCATGGCCTGCTTTGAATCCACAATCACCGACTCTGTGTGATATTACTTCTTAACCAGATTCTAGCATTGAACTCTTGGCTCGCCATGGTTACTTGCATTTTAAACCAGTGGCTCCTTTTCCTTCCCCTTGGCCAGGATTCCTGCTTGCTTCGCACTGGCTCCTTCTCATTTGAACTTTTACCCTCTTTTCATCTCCACCAACTTTGTGTCTAAAAGAACTTTTCACGGGCACCTTTTGTTACTCTGAGTTTCTTTTCTTGTGTGAGAACCAGTCCAGGGAACTGGTTACTGGAAAACACTCAAGAGTCTGTCCTCTTCCCCTGGGAAGCCAGCAGTGGCAGACTGTTTTTGTGCATGCATTTGTCTCCTTGTTTTATTTTTATTTTTATTTTTTAATTAAGGAAGCATAAGATACATGCTGTTTGGGGAAAACAAAATATTTTCTTTTCCAAAGCAAATGAATACACATATTTACCTTGGTCTATGTGGCTTCAGTTTTGTCTGATTCCAGACTGTACCTCTTTGTTTCTTCATCATCTAAGTTTCTATTGAAACTTATTTCAGCTCAAAAGCTAAACCAATAAGAGTTTTATTCCCTCCTGACTTCCCACTTTAGTAAGGCCTTATCTAGGACCTCAATATCCAGGGAATCTGTTCAACTTTCAAAAGGATAACTAGTATTTTAATTCCTCCTTCCATTTTATAGCTAGACAATCAGTTTCCTTCTTTAGAGGATCTGGAATTTACTTAGAACCTCAGGAGTCATCCTCTCTTTCTCTGGGTCATGTCCTCAGCCTGGACATAGGCCTTCCCTTCTGCTCTGTTGTCTCCTTCCCTCTTCTAGCTGGGTCTAAGCACTGAGCATGTCAGTTCCCTTCCAGAGTCATGTCCTCAATCCGCCATCCCCTACTACCTTTCTGTCCTGAGCCACAGAGTACCTCGTTGTACTCACAACCAACCCCATCAACAATATATTATCCATCTACAACTGAAACCTGGGGATTTGATTCTGTAATTCTCCACTACTTTTTCAACTATTCTAGACCTTCTGTCATGTTTTTTTTTTTTCCTCTGTGACAGGGTGTGGAATTGGACTTTGCTTATTCACTGTGGATTTTAGCTCAAGCTTCAACCCCAAGGATATTGGGTAATACGAAGGCCTATTATTTTAGCAACATAGTTGCTAAAATATAGACATACTTCTCCAAAAGTAGTCATTCCCCTGAGCCCTACCACTGCTTCCTTGGACTCTGCCCTAGAGCCATCTTAATTTCCTAATGACACTGAAATTAAAGGATGGAATCTTGGATCATCAAGGCCTTGTCAGACTACTGTTTCAATATTATGCTCTGAATCCATGTCAATAGCCTGCCATGGTATCTGGCAAAAAAATATTACACAATAGTACCTGTGTCGATAAATAACTTAAGGCTTCTAAGAGCAATCTAGAAAGACACCTTCAAGGATTTCCTATGGAGCTACCTATGAACTGGAACATCTTCTTTCCAGTCTCCATCTCTCCCATAAGCACAAAAGACAAGAGCTCTCAGTGAGAGATGTACTTTGTAGAAGGAGAGAAGTATCTCTTTACAAAGAAGTGCTATTAGTCAGGAAGTGCGCATGAAGGAAGGGGAAGGGAGGGCTTTCTCCACCTAACACAGTTAGGGAGGCTCCAGGAAGCTCTTTGCAGAGATTTTGAATGTACGCAGAAGAGACAGTGGATCATCCTCTCCAAACAGATAGTTTCAAGCTGCAGAATTTTTTTTAGCCTTAGTCAGTACTTTGGCATTTGACAAGAGAAGCCTTGGGAACACTTGACATTTAGGAGGAATTTATTTGTAGCCCCGAAGTTTGACAGTGTACATAAAAATGGATACTGGTGTCTACTGCTGCTCTAAAAAAAAATTCAGAAGATGAAAAGCTAAGTGGAGCGGCCTTCTACAACAGGACAGAAAGAGAGAGAGTATCTAGGAAAGGAGATGACCCTCAGTTTGGCAGAAGTGGGGCAGATCTTTCTTTTAATCGAGTTGGCTTGAGTTGTCCTCATAGGCTCATATTTTTAAAAGTGCTGGGGGTAAGAGGTTTCTACCAGAGTGAATTCCTGTGGACAATCCCCAAAAGGGAACATTCTTGACCCATTGGAAATATATCACTCATGTCATAAAGCAATTATCTAGAACAGTCTCAGTGAATAATGTTTGAGGATACTGGCTGAATAATTCAATAAAGGAAAGAAGAGGAAGGGAGGGAAGGAGAGGAGAGGAGATAAAAGAGGAGGAAGAGGAGATGGGAGGGAAGAAAGGGAGGAAAGAGGAAAGAGATGGAGAAGTGAGGGAAGAAAATGGGAAAGAAGAGAAGAGGAAAGGTTACTTGCACACTAAAGAAGTACTTAGGAGCTAGTTGTAACGGAGAATACACTGATTTAGTATTAGCCAAGAGAGAGCTATCAACACAGCAACTAAGCCAGGCATCAATGTGCTCATGCCTATCATCTTATCAGGAGTCTGAGATTATAGTTCAAAGCTAGACCAGACAAAAAGTTCACAAGATTCTTACCTCCAGTTAACCACCAAAAAAAAAAAAAACCAGAAATGGAGCTGTGGCTCAAGTGATAGAGCACCAGCTTTGAGCACAAAAGCTCAGGGACAGTTTCCAGGCTTTGACTTCAAGTCTTAAGATCAGTACATGCACACAGACACAGATACAGACACACACACACACACACACACACACACACACACACACACAGCACGTCTATGATAAGGATTAAAAGTGTTAGGAGGAACTCAGAAAGGTGAAATTATTGTCTGTCCTTCACTGCAGTTTCAGAGACATGATTCTGGCCTGAGCTGTGAGAAAAACATTCAAGTCAAACTAGATGAGATTGGAAGTTTGAGTTAAATTTGTCTAGGAATTTTTACTTTCTGGAAATGTTATATGTAACTAAATAGTCTTATAATTTAAAAGTACAAGGGAACTATGAAATCATCTAAAAATTCAGAGGAAAAAAGTAAAATCAGCATGTAAGAAATCAGGAGGGAAAGAAAACATATTTTTTTCTGTATATGTTTTCAGATATTCAGATTGCTAGTGAACCTTTGTTACTATTCAAGCTTTTCTTTCAAATTCTTCTAGTTACAAGTGGCAGAGTCTTGATTTAAATAGACTTAAGAACAAGGGCCAACACAACAAAGAACTCTGGATACACTTTAGATTTGTGAATAATCTAGGACTCAAATAATGTTATTTACATACTGTCTTTATCATTATTTGAGAACTGTCTGTTGAATGCTGTCTCAGTTGGCTTAATTCTTTTTTTTTTTTTTTTTGGTCCGGTCGTGCGGCCTGAACTCTGGGACTGGGCGCTGTCCCTCAGCTCTTCAGCTCAAGGCTAGCACTCTACCACTTGAGCCACAGCGCCACTTCCGGCTTTTTTTCTTTTTGCTTATGTGGTGCTGAGGAATCGAACCCAGGGCCTCATGCATGCAAGGCAAGTGCTCTACCACTGAGCCACCTTCCCAGGCTTAATTCTGTATGCATATTCTTTTCAGATATAGGCATAATAGATTGTGCCATTCATACTTAACAAATCTTGCAAAAGTTATGGAATATCATAGCAATAAGCATCCATTAGTTTCTCTAGATGACCCAGTTATCTTGGATTCTACCTTAACTCCAAGCCTACATCACACTCATTGGTGCAATATATGATATATACTCATCTCTAGGGTTGGAAAAGATGGGCTACCCACATGAACCATGTGACGTAAGCTCCTACGTTAGAAGGATCTAGGTCAGGCAACAATGGCTTATGTCTGCAATCCTAGCCACTCAGGAGACTGAGATCTGAGATCATGGTTCAAAGCCATCCCATGCAGGAAAGTCCATGAGACTCTTCAGTTCACCACCAAAAAGCTGGTGGAACTGTGGCTCAAGTAGTAGAATGTTAGACTTGAGGGAAATGGCTCAGGGAGAGAGTCTAAGCCCTGAGTTCAAGCCCCAGCGCCTACCCCACCCACTTCTAGAATTATCTAAAAGGAAAGGAGAATATTAGGGCTAGGAATCTAGCTCAATAGTACAGCACTTTCCCAGAATGTGTGAGGCCCTGGGTTCAACTAACAGCACCAAAATGAGCACAGATATGATAATAAAATGATGGCAAGTCCACAGAGAACCCTCATTTACAACCCCCTTTGAGTATTTTCCTGCCCATTTTTTCCTTCAGTTCTCTCGTTTTGCCTTGTTTATTTATGAGTTCTCTTATTGGATATATATGTATATATATATATATAGATCTTATTTTATTATTATGAATGTCCTCTCTCATTAATAGCAATTTTTTTTATAAGTTTAACTAGAAAATGAAGCAAGGAAGTTAAAACTAACTCAATGGAGAATATTATTTAAGATTTGAAATTTGGTTGTCAGAATAGTATTATTCACTAAGCATAAGGAGAAAAACAATAAATATGAGAACTAAGGAGAATAAGTTTCTTTTAGAACATGACAAGGTTTAAGATGTATGAGAGAACCAAGACAATCGTTAATGGCCGCTTTATTGAGTGCACCTTCATTTTGAAATTTCGCTTTACGTGGGCAAAGAAATATTCTACCTATTTATAATTCTATAAGGCCAGAGTTTTAGCTCAGTTTAGATGAAATATTTGTAGACCAAAGGACTGGTTTAGAAAACTTGACGATGATATAAAGTTCTAGACAGTTTAAGCAACATTTAGTTCCCAGGGTATAACACACTGAGGTTTTTTGTTTTCTCTCTGCCTTTGGAATCATGCATCATTGAGCACTCTGTATCCTTGGAATTGTCTTCTCTTCTTTTTTTTTGGGGGGTGGTCTGGTTGTGGGGCCTGAACTCTGGGTCTGGGTGCTGTCCCTCAGCTCTTCAGCTCAAGGCTAGCGCTGTACCACTTGAGCCACAGTGCCACTTCCGGCTTTTTTCTTTTTGCTTATGTAGTGCTGAGGAATCAAACCCAGGACCTCAGACATGCAAGGCAAGCGCTCTACCACTGAGCCACCTTCCCAGCCCCTGTCTTCTCTTCTTATCCCATCACACTCTGGGATAAGCCTATTTGCCCTTTAATTCTCAGTTCAGATATAGGCTTCTCTAGGAAACCTTTTCTAATGACTCAGTTTTTGCTGTGCAATTCCTTCCATGTACCCCATGCTAAATCTTGCTGCATTTTGTTGTATGCTACCCTGTTCCATTAGGCCAGGCATTGCCTCTTGTTGTTATTTTGTCCCTGGTATACAACATAATATATGCAAGTTCAATGTTCTTCTTAAATTAATTAACAAAAAAACTGTCTCTCTTATTGACTAAGTTATATTATTATATCAGAACAGCCAGGCATTTAAATGGATTGACTTTCAATCACAACTAAGGCACAGGACAAATCCCATGTAAAAAGGAATGGATCTTTATAATGTAGATTTCTATAGGAAGGAATTAGAAGAGTTTCATGGAGCCCTCATCAAATATATTCTTTTCTGGACTTAAAATTTCACTCACTCTCAAAGATCAAAAATATAAATTAAGTTGATTGATAATGATTAAGTGTTGGATGATGTCATTCATTGAATTTGTTATGTTCAAGGCTAATATTTCACCATGCAGCATATTTTATTAAATTTAAAGTAATATTCATGTAATATGCATCATTGTTATGCTGCATATTCTGATAAAGAAATAATATTGATTGGAAGACACACTTCAATTTCAGAAATACTAAAAAGAGACATGTATCAAAACTCAATTAAAATATCAAAAACTCAACTGAATATGTTAAGACAGAACTAGAAAATCAGTGAATATCCAAGAATTCATCCATTTTAGTATTTACCAATTTATAAATAACCTGAGAACCAAAGATTTTAAAGTAAACACAGGTAGACAGATATTGAGCAAGTCAATCAACCTTAAAGACCAGATGGGCTGGCTTGTTACAGTGTTAGCATTCCATCATTCTATGCACAAATATTAATGTTAAAGCAGAAACCCAGGGGAATATATGTCACCCTCAAATGACAAACATCTCCTTCTTATGTTAGAGATAGCTAATTTATCTCAGCAAAAATGTCACTCTAATTTTCCTACACTCAAAGACCAGTAACCTAGCTGTGAATCTAGGGCTTGCTTAAAAGAGAGACTTAAGTCCAGTTTGCATCTGTTAAGGGAATACCAAATTAAATGTATGTATCTTCCATGGCATATGTAATTTGTTTCCTCTGCTACTTGAAGACCTTCCATTTAATCAAAGACTATTTTGATTAGATTAGGTATTCTATATTACCTAGGGAGAAAAAAAATCCAATTAAACAAACTTAGGGAAAATTTTATAGTATTTCCAGTGACAACTTCAAATTTGGTTTTCTTCAGTAAATTTTAGATTCCTTGCTGCAGAATGCTATATGTTTTCTTTGAAAAGCCACTACTTATTCCCTTTCTCTTCTCTTCATTTTCTCCTTCCCTTCACACCAGAATTGAATACTCCCCCTCAACTACACCCCCTCTCAATTTCCCCTTTCTACCTGGAAACTCATGCCCTCCTTTCATTACCTTGCTAATAACAAAAGCATCTTCATTTTCTCTGGAACTCATGCAGAAGAAACATTTTAAACTCAACTAACTAATTATCCACCTACTTTATATTGAAAATCCTGATTGACTGAAAAATCACCAGGTTGTTGTCACCAGAATCTTTAATGTGAAACTTTTCTTACAATCTTCTTTCTCTAGCTTTCTGTTTTTGAATGTGAGAAGTGGCAACATGAAGGGAGTTTGTGGGTTGCTTTAGAAAATGCCACTGATAAGTGAAGGTACAATTAATTGAGCCAGTCATCGCAAATGCATTCAGTATGTGAAATGACATTCCAAAGAAAACCATAGAACATGAGGGCGCGTGGTTAGCTTTTAACCTGCCACCAACTCTTAAACAAACAGGCTAGGAGAATATGCTAGATATAATACTCCCAGTTGTAGCAGCAGTCAGGAAGGTGCTTCAGGCTTGCCAGATAACCAGTAATTCATCAGAGCAAGTAAAGACAAAGTCTTTCTCAGCCTATCCAGTTGCCGGTTGCTTTATTATCCTCATTTTGCAGAAAATACTCTTTGCTTAGAAAGGACATCAAGATCCAGGTACAGTAACACATGCTTGTAATCTCAGATACTTGGGAGACAGAAGTTCATGTTCATGGTTTGAGGCCAGCTTTGGCAAAATGTCATAATGATGCATCTCAAGAAATAAGCTAGATGTGATGGTGAGTATCCATATCGCATCTTAAAATGACAGTGCATATTTATTTTTTTTTTGGGGGGGGTCCGGTTGTGGGGCCTGAACTCTGGGCCTGGGTGCTGTCCCTCAGCTCCTCAGCTCAAAGCTAGCACTCTACCACTTGAGCCACAGTGCCACTTCCGGCTTTTTTTTTCTGCTTATGTGGTGCTAAGGAATCAAACCCAGGGCCTCATGCATGCAAGGCAAGTGCTCTACCACTGAGCCACCTTCCCAGCCCCGAAAGTGCACATTTATTATCTCTCTCAGTTCCCAAGGGTCAGAAATATGAGGACTTGTGTTTGTTAATTAGCTCAGGAATTCTTGTAAACTTGAAAGCCTCTGAAGGCTTGACTGGACTGAGAAGATCCACTTTGAAAATACCCAGTCTCTCACTGTACAGGCACTTTGTTGTGGGTTGTTGGTAGGAGACTTTTGCTCTTCTGTATGGCCTCCTCTCAGGCTGGTTGTGTCCATATGATGTTAAACAGCTGGTTTCTATAGACTGAACAACCCAGAAAAGAGTAAGCCAGAATGGAATGAAGGCTAACCATGAAAGAAAAGGAAAAGAATGAATTCAGATCTATTCAAATTAAGAAATTCTGATCCTCAAAGGCACTGTTAAGAAAAATTAAAAACGCAGATGGCAAACTGATAGTTACAAATCTACTTCCAGACAATTATCTACTTGCACACATGATTTCTGTAAATCGATAATAGACAACATAATAGAAAAATAGGCAAAACCCAAAACATAAGCATTTGAGAGAGAAGGGAAAAAATGGCCTAAACATCAGGTAAAGATATCCTTCTCATGGTGAATAATCAAGGGAATAGAAATTATGACTGTTATATAATTTTACTCCTATTTAACTTTATCAAAAGACCCAACAATTCTAGGCATGTAAGAGAAAATGAACTAACAAGAAAGACAGTGTGCACAAATTCTTAAAATCGCTATGGAAAACAATTTGGCATTATTTCTGAAAGTGAATAGGCACACCTCATCTCTACTCAACAGAAATATCTCTAGGTCAGTAATTTCAACCCACAGAGGACATTTTGCAATGTCTGGAGACATGTTTAGAGTGTTATAAGTTGAGGACTCTACCAGCATCTGGTAGGTTGAGGCCAGGGATGCAGTTGATCACCTCCCAGTACACAGAATACAGAACTGTGAGTCTCCAGATGTAGTTGAGTTGAGAAAGACAGGTTGAGAAACTGTCTTACCTTTTTTTAAATAGGAAAAGAAATTTTATTAATGGAAATGACTATGTGATTTCTGTTACATATGGGTTAGTTTAAAATTATCATGCAGCCTTTGCTGAAAGTTGTTATATATTCTTTTTATTGTTTTTGTGTAATTGATATACAGAGGGGTTACAACTACACAAATAAGGTACAATCAGTACAATGCTTTTTGAACCATGTCTCTCCTTCCATTGCAACTAAAAGAATGTCTCTTGGGCTGGGAAGGTGGCTCAGTGGTAGAGCACTTGCCTTGCATGCATGAGGCCCTGGGTTCGATTTGTCAGCATCACATAAGCAAAAAGAAAAAAGCCGGAAATGGCGCTGTGGCTCAAGTGGTAGAGCACTAGCCTTGAGCTGAAGAGCTGAGGGACGGCGCCCAGGCCCAGAGTTCAGGCCCCACAACCGGACCCAAAAAAAAAAAAAAAAAGAATGTCTCTTGTCTCCTTTTCTTGGATTTCACTTCATAGAATATTATTTTATATGATCATCTGTCCATAGCTATTGAGCCTTTGTCCACCACTCCTTTGTCCACCACCTTCTTTGGCCTCTGTATGTTAATGACTAGGGTCCTATATAATTTATCATGTCCTAGTTTTATTTATTTGTTTTGGTCATTCAATGTGTTTCCTTGTAAATTTATATACAGATTCTAGTGTCTTACCTATATATACCAAAGAAATTCTTGCCCATGTGTAGATGGACCCACGAATGTAGAAGAATCTATTCATGACAATAGGAACAAACAAATTATTCAGAGAATAAATTTTATCTGTTCTCATTGTGGTATAGCTGTTTAATGGAATGTACTCAATGATTAGACTATGAGAACCACACACGGCATGACTTTGGAGGTTTTAAAAATACAATTCAGGCAAGGCACCAGTGGCTCACGCCTGCAATCCTAGCTACTCAAGAGACTGAGATCTGAGGGTCACGGTTCAAAGCCAGCCCAGGCAGGAAAGTCCATGAGACGCTTAGTTCCAATTAACCACCAGAAAACAGGAAGTGGTGCTGTGGTTCAAGTGGTAGAATACTCACCTTGAACTGAAGAGCTGTGGGACAGAGCTCAGGCCAAGAGTTTACGCCCCCACGACTAACCAAAACAACAACAACAGTGCAACATGACAAAGTGTAACTCTCATGAGAAAATGCCCGGTTTGATGTTCATAATGTGATGCATAAAACAAAACAAAATGAAAAAAAAGATCTATTTAAACATACCAGTTCACTGAATCAAAAATTAAGCTAGCAGCTTGCTCGAGTAGCATTGTCTACTTTTACATCCTTAGCTTAGATACCCTTTACCTTTGATCCATGATAGCAGTAAACATAAGACAAGTGCAAAATCACAGAAAAATTGTAAAGACCTCCTTTCTACATAGACAGAAATGATAGATATGATATGATATAAATATAGATATATTAGCAATATTCTTATAGGGCTATAATATTCTTTAAATAGTAGTGAGAAAATAGATAACTGGATTTCTTGTTGTCTTTTTTTAAAGTTTTTTTTTGGGGGGAGGGGGGCAGTCTGAGACCTGCCACTTTTACTCATAAGCCAACACTACCAACAGAGCCATGCCACCAACCCTGATAACTAGGTTTCTCTGACTTTCTCTAGTCCTTGTGGAAGACCCCGATTGCTTTTAAAAATTGAATTTTCAAAATCATATACCTTTAAACCACAGATTACATAATTGAAGGTTGCCCAAAATTTCCTGGAGCACCCTGACCACCAGCCAGGTTTAAGTAGAATTGGGAAGTTTTTCCCCCCTCATTTCTATTTCCTTTTATCCTACTAAATAGGCTTTCCAAGTGCCAGCCTGCCTTTATTTTATTCTCAGCTGACTTTCCAATAATCCCTGCCAGAGTGTTAATTGAAAAGTAAGGTATTAACTGATTATAGCTTAGTATGATCCCTCCTAGGGTGATTTTTATTTTCATGAGGGACTCATAAAGGTTGATGTGGGTAGCAGGAAGTGAAGCTCAGAGATGACCTTCAGAGGGCTATAGCTAACTTCAACACCCGATGGAACAAATAAAGAATATTTGTTATCCTAGCTCAGAAAGGCTGGCCAAACCTTGCTCCAGGCCCTGTTTAAACATTCAGGTTCTGCTGGACTCCTCTTGAAACCAGGCTGCAATAAAACCTCTTACTTTCCTGACCCACGAGGAAAGATTTTATAAATAATAGTGTAGAGAATTATTTGGTCAAACTTTAGACCCCAAATACCTTGAAAGCAAGTAAGCCGAGGAAAAGAAACCAGACAAAGACCAAAATCAATCAAGAGAATGCTTAATAAAGAGAAGCAATGTTTCAAGTGTCCAAGCATAAATGTCAAGGGTATTTTAACAAAATGTGAAAGGCTTGCGGTTGAAGCAGGTGTTAAAAGTTTTAAAAAGAAAGAAAGAAACCTGAAGAAGGAAGTATAGGATCTCAGCAATAAATCCATTTGGAATGTGTGTCTCCATTAATAAAATAATCATTCTACCACCTTCCTGTTTCCAGGGACTTGATATTGCAATTGCCTCAGCTTATAAGAAACAGTACCCACATTAATAGAAGATGGACTCCTAAATCGAGTGTTTACAACAGCAAAAATGGTCACGGCTAGAGTCAAATCTGAGTACTCAGGAGTGGTTCATAAGCTTTAATTGTGTAGATTCATCTAATGATATTTACATGAAATAAAGATTTATAGAACCTCACCTTAAGGTCTTGGTACAGCCCAGGCAACTAACTACATTGCCTGAGCAATCCAGTGGTAGATGAAAATGGTAGATGGTCAAACCACCTTTCCTCCAGCCCTTGCTGCAGTATACCCCTTCACTCAATTAGCTCCTGAGAGCTCCTCTTTTGCATGGCACTCTGCCTCCCTCCCTTTCTGTCTGGATGGAGCTCCTGGGATTGCAGGGACAGGACGCTTGAATGACCCCATGCTTCACATACTCACACAAACGTGGAAGAGTGACTCCAAGCTAACTCTCCAAGTCGGGGCAGGGTCCCCTAACCAATGGAAACCGCAGCCAATAGGTTAATTCTCCACTTCTTAATCCTACAAGAGGAAAAATCTCCCAAGCTCACTGTGTGATTGTTCTAAATTATCCTAGTTGGAACAGACCCCAGTTTCCTATAGCCTTCCTCACCTGCAGATCTTCAAGGATACAATGTTATTAAGCTCAGTGAAGATGGAAGACAGCATTAGATTTGAAGCTAAACCTATTTACGGTGGAGGCATTTCACTAAATCATTAAACCAAACCAAATTACAAGGATAACCAGGTATCTAATGCATCCTTTAATCTGTTTTCTCTTTCTTATTTTCTCCTCTTCCCCTGTTCTCAACACCCTCCCCATACATTTTCCAGAGACTTTTCCCAAAAGTAAACTACCTACCTGTGAGCTGTCATCACAGACCTTGCCTTCTGGATAAAGCTCAGGCAGAAGGGAAGGTCCTTCAAAGAATTGCCAAGAGAACTGAGCCTAAGAGAATAAAGGGGGTGAGAGGAGGTCTGGGTATGTTTCTCAAAGTTGCTTCATTCAGAGTAGGCTCATTTCACTCTATTTCATATAAATTCTTCCCTCTTCTCCTTAAAGTGGGGAAGCTAAAAAGATATTTGACAATAACCAATCTAACAGGGAAAACAAATCAAACCTTGACAGTAGAACCCAACTTTTATTCTTGGCACAACCTGAAATGAAAACGTAGTTTTCTTGTTTACATCATATGGTTGTTGGGAGGATAACACGTGATTATTTTCTGCTAACAGTATAACATAAAAAGAATAGCTTTGGAAAGCAGTATGGAGGTTCCTCAAAAGACTGCACATAGAGCTCCCCTATGACCCAGCAATCCCACTTTTGGGCATTTACCCAAATGATCACAAACAAGACCATACTAAAGCTACCAGCACAACTATGTTTATTGCAGCATTATTTACCATAGCTAAGATATGGAACCAACCCAGATGCCCCTCAGTAGATGAATGGATCAAGAAAATGTGGTATATATACACAATGGAATTCTATGCCTCCATCAGAAAGAATGACATTGCCCCATTTGTTAGGAAATGGAAAGACGTGGAAAAAATTATATTATGTGAAGTAAGCCAGGCCCAAAGAAGCATAGGTCCCATGGTTTCCCTTATTTGCAATAACTAGTATATGTCTGAGACAACCAAAAAAGGTCAGATAAGTTGATGTTAGGGGAATGAACCCCAAGACAAGTATTCCAATGTTTTTTTTTTCTTTCATGCAATTGTCTCTAACATATTTACAAGATGATTTCTATGTTGCTTTGTATGTCCCTCTCCCACAATATAACCCATGCTTTCACTGTATTTGATGTTGGTATAATTTGTGAAGGGGAAGGGAAAAAACAAATTGTTTAACTAGGGATACAGATGGGCCCATTGCAACAATGAGACGTACAAGTCGTTATGTGGAAAAAAGAACTTTAGAACTTTGGGGGGGTGGAGGAACGGATGGCAGGAGGGAGGGAATATGGGAAGGGATGGGAAGGGGAAACAAACAGGAGGCAACAATGCTTGATAAGGAATGTACTCGTTATCTTGTCCTTGATAAGGCATGTACTCGTTATCTTGCCCATGTAATTGTAACTCCTCTGTACGGTATTCTCACGATACAATAAATAAATAAAGACAAAAGAAATAAAGACAACATAACTAGAATTAAAAAAAATAATAGCAATGAATTCTGTGAGCCAGTCACAGTCCCTCTACCTGTACAGTTGTCTTGTTGGACCCCACCAGTTGATCCAAACAGTTGGGCACAATTCACAAAAGTACTGTTGTTAATTAGAAAGTTTGTACTATTACTGAACATTTTGACTTTATTAATTATTGCTGCTTTAAATGAAGTCTTTAATATCAACAAGGTAATGAAAAGTATAGAGGGAAGGGAAAGGAAGGAAAGGGAAGGGAATTCTTAGTAAAAGAGAAGAAAGATTCCATGACTTCTGTCACCAGGTGAGAAGAATAACAAAGACTTTCTTACATATTTTCTTTCATTCTTTCTTTTCCTTTCTTTCTTCTTTCTTTTTATTTACCTTTTTATTTTGTTTCCTGATATGCAGCAACTACCACAGACATTTCTGTGGATTCTTCTATACATCTTACTGAAATGAAGCATGATGTATAAAAATAAAGGCCTTTACTATCCTACCAGAATCTCTACCTTATTTTTCTCTATTTGCTCTCAAAATTTTCTCTGTAGATAAAGTTCAAGCAAGCTAGGCACTGATGGTTCACACCTATAATCCTAGCTACTCAGGAGGCTGAGATCTGAATGGCTGTTCAGAGTCAGCCCAGGCAGGAAGTCTGTGAGACTCTTATCTCTAATGAACTACTCAGAAAACAACAGAAGTAGCACTATAGTTCAAGTGGTAGAGCAGTACCCTTGAGCAAAAAGAAGCTCAGGAACAGCACCCAGACCCTGAATTCAAGCCCCAAGATCAGAAAAAAAATAAAGCAAAACAGAACTAAAATAAATCTGTTATGGTCCTTGTATTAATATAATTTCATAATAATAATTTAATAAAATTATAATAATGTTATTATATAATAAATAATAATGTAGGACAATGATGTATAAATAAAATGAGGAATGCTGACTAAATAAATTTCTCCATGTGAATAATGCCCAGGCCACAAAACAGAAGCACATAAATAACTTTTCTCATAATCCTTTCAGTTATTACAACTGTAAACTTATTTTGCTTCTTTCTAAAGTTTGTATAAATAGAACCACAATCTGTATTCAGATGTGTCTAGTTTCTTTCATTCAATATATGATTCATTTTTACTTATAGCAGAAGTTCATTTCATTGCTGTATATAGCATTGACTTGTATAAATATAAGAACATTTTTAAAATTCCATTATATATTCATTTGGGATATTTCCGGATTTTGCCTATTTGAAAGGCTGTTGAAATATACATATATCCTTGTATGTGTTTTATGGTACATTATGCTAATATTATTTGGGGGAATGTACTTAAAGTGAGTCCTGGGGTCTACATTGTTTTCTGTATGCCAAAATATTTTTCCAAAAAGACTAGATGCTTTAAAGTTTGTGTGTTAATATCCAGGGCCTAGAGCACCCAAGACATTTTAGGGATAAACTATATTTCCAACATGGAAAACTAATAGTACCATGTAGTGCTTATTCATAAAAAGACCGTAATTAAAGCAGTGTAGTACAATAGTCAAATAAACATTACATCCATTATGGCATCTAGAAATACATATACATGAATATTTGATTCACAATAAATACCTCACTGTTGACAATTATAGAAAAAGGAGAATCTTTTAAATGTTGAGGTGTAAGGTCAATATTATATCCATACTTGCAATAATCTGTTTTGATCCCTGTCTCACATTATACACAAACCAATTTCGTGGACTTCCTGAAGCCTGTAATCTTTGTCAGATGTATAATCCATCAAGAATGAATTGAACTGATGGTACTGGGGATGAACTGAGGGACTCACACTTGCTAGACAAGTGTTCTACAACTTGAACTGCTCCCAGTCCTTTTGCTTTAAGTTTTATTGTTTGGAGAGTCTTGTCAACTTTGGATGGGTTGGTTTAGAGCAATGATTCTCCTATCTGTACCTCCTAATTAGCTGGCATTATATGTATGCTGTCATACCCAGCCTGGAAATCGATAAACTTCTAAAGCCTAATCAGTAGTTGTAATTTGTACTGTGATTCACATTAGTACTTCAGACAATCTTCTTTGAAGTAAGATTACATTTTAGGAATATTTTGAAAAAAATCAATTTTCCCCCTTTTCTTTTCTTTCTTTTTTTTTTTGGGGGGGGTCTCGTCATGGTGCCTGAACTCTGGGCCTGGGCACTGTCCCTCAGCTCCTCAGCTCAAGGCTAGCGCTCTACCACTTGAGCCACAGCGCCACTTCCAGCTTTTTTTCTTTTTGCTTATGTGGTGCTGAGGAATCGAACCCAGGGCCTCATGCATGCAAAGCAAGCGTTCTACCACTGAGCCACCTTCCCAGCCCCAATTTTCCCCCTTTTCAATTGTCTCCTTCCTCTTTCCTTTCTCCCTTTACTTCCCACCCTCTCACCCTTGGTTCTTCCATTTCTGCAACAACACCCTACCATACATTAGAAGTTATATATCAGCTGCCCACATGCCAGTCTGCAGAACTATTTTAAGTCTTATCATGCTTTCACTCCCATTACTAACATCATTGTGAGATGGGGCAACTCTTAGAGATCTTACATGACTGCACCATGGACCAATAGTCTTCCATAGTGACCATCTGTAGCAGTCTGTGAAATATACAGGCCTCCTTCAGTCAGAACAGGATTCTCACACTCTTCTTCAGCTTTACTGGGCTTGTTTCACTGATGTTTACACCCACTGGACCTCTGTGGGAATTTGCACTTAAAATTCTAGTTATTATGAAAGTTCGAACTGAGTAGCTAGGCATAAAAAATACATTCCTAAATTATAGATGCCTAAATGTCAATATTTTTTCTATTAGTAGCTGAAAGAATTTTCTTCTTCTTCTTTAGTTTTAGGGTATAACTCCTTCTTGTGTTCACAAGAACATTAGCCCATATTTGCAGATTCCATGTGCTGTGGATAAAATCACTGCATTTAAAACCATATGTCACAGGAGCTATTCAAGAGGCATGAAGCCTTTCTCACTTGCAGGTCTTTAAGGATATGATTTTATGCTCACTTAAGACAGAAAAGTGCACTAGATTTGAAGATAAATGTTATTTAGTGTAGAGGCGTTCCACTAAATTATTTCACGAAATTACAAGGTAGGAAGATATTACTATAGCAGGTTAAAAGACAACTTTTTAAACTTAAAGATGTAAGTTAGTCAGTATAAGTCAGTTGGTAGGTGTAATTTTGATAGCAATGGATATTTGAAGACATGACAGGTTTTGGCCTCTGTTTGCTTACACACATTTATTCACTTATTTTCAGAAGTGGTAATAAGGATCACAGTTCATAAAATGACTGTGAATCATTTAACATTTTATGGAAATTTTTGTTCTGTTTCAAGGCATCATTATATAACAACTAGAGAAAGGCATAATATTCTATTACCATTTACTAGATTTTTCAACTCCAACGTACAAAATAAATAGATTGTAACTGAGCATTCCTTTAGGAGTAATACATAATTCACTATCAGTACTCTTCCCTCCCAAAATTGGATGTTTTCAGACACAAAGCATGTAATGGAAGCATATGCATTGTTTGGAGGAAATGCTATTCTTAGGGCCCTGGTCTATTCAGCAATACATCTCAGACAAAACCAAAAGAAATGACAATCAAACTAAGTATAGATCTAAGCCTTAAAAAATTGACTTCCTTCCACTCTCTGCATAGGTGTATATGTGTGCATTTTTTCTGCTTCAAGTGAATATTAAAAGACAGCTAAGACATAAATAATAACAGGAAGCCACTGTGGAGAATAGTAGTAAACAATTCTCTATCTAAGTGGGACCACAATGCCAATACCACTGAACCAATCTAAGTCTTTAAAACACTAACAATGCAATATTCTGAATAAAATATTTACAATAGAAATAAATGAATAGGAGTAAACTGTCCCATCTCTGTTTCTTCTTTTTATATGTTTTTATCGTTAAAATACTGTACAGAGGAGTTACAGTTACATGAGCAAGGTAATGAGTACATTTCTTATCAAGCATTGTTACCTCCTCCTTTGTTTTTCCCCTGCCATCCCTCCCCTCCCAACCTCCCCAAATCCTCCCTCCCCTCCCTAAGTTGTAAAGATCATTTTCATCTTGTACATCCTATTGTTACAATGGGTCAACCAGTATTCTTATTTCAGCATTTTGTTATACCTTTTCCCTCCCCAAATTAGAAAAAATGTATATACAAGATGCAGGACACACAAGATTTAAATACAAAACTAAATTTAAACTGAGCTCTTCTTCAATAATCAAACTAAATGTAACTTGTGCAATGGAGTAGTTGACAAAGGTTTAATAGCTTTGTGCATATGATCATACAAAATGGTATTTTATGAGATGGAAGTTTGCTTGTATTTGGAAATAAGGGGAAGACATAGAAAAAGTGGAATAGAGGGTTAACAAATACAACAGTGCTGCTCACTAGACACTATGTGAAAATGAACTATACATCTTGTGGGAGGGAACCAGGGGGAAAATGGGGAGAGAGCAAGGGAAGGGGAGACATGATTCAAAAAGAACTGTACTCAAGGACTGATTCATGTAACTGTAAACCCTCTGTATGTCACCTCTACAATAACAATAACAATAACAATAAAATAAAAAGAGTAAATACCAAAAAAAAAAGATGCAGGACACCAGAATCAAGTCCAGTGAAATTAAGTGTTATATCATGGTGGAAGAACATACAAGAGAAACAAAAAAAAATCACATAATACATTTTAAATATGTTCAAAACAATAGCAAGCAAGAAAAAAACCACTTATGGAGTCTTTTTTATTGTGAAAATACCATACAGAGG
>NW_012267346.1:1729278-1741990 GCF_000151885.1 Dipodomys ordii
GCTGGGTCATAGGGGAGTTCTATGTGAAGTCTTTTGAGGAACCTCCATACTGCTTTCCAAAGTGGTTGAACAAGTTTACACTCCCACCAACAATTTGGTAAGGTTCCCTTCTGTCCACATCCCCCCCAGCATCTGTTGTTATTAGAGTTCTTGATTATAGCCATTCTAACTGGGGTGAGGTGGTATCTCAATGTTGCTTTGATTTGCATTTCTTTTATGGCTAGAGAGGTTGAGCATTTCTTCATGTGTCTATTGGCCATCCTTCTTTCCTCTTCAGAGAAGTTTCTCTTTATGTCTTTAGCCCACTTATTTATTGGGCAGTTGGTTCTTTGAGGATTTGTTGTTGGGGGATTTAATTTTTTGAGTTCCAAGTATATTTTAGATATGTGACCCTTGTCCGTTGTACGGCTAGTGAAGATCTCCCAATTCGTGGGCTTTCTATTGATCTTGCTAGCTATGTCCTTTGCCATGCAGAAGCTCTGCAACTTCATGCAATCCCATTTGTCCAACCATTCTTTGATTTGTTGTGTTTCTGGGTCTATATTAAGAAAATTTCGGCCTGTGCCAAGGAGACCTAGGGTTTTTCCTATTCCTTCCTGTAATGTTTTTAGGGTGTCTGCTTTGATTCCAAGGTCTTCAATCCATTTGTAGTTGATTCTGGTGCAGGGTGGTGACCCAGCAATCCCACTTTTGGGCATTTACCCAAAAGATCACAAAAAGCTACCAGCACAACTATGTTCAACCACTTTGGAAAGTAATACGGAGGTTCCTCAAAAGACTGCACATAGAGCTCTCCTATGACCCAGCAATCCCACTTTTGGGCATTTACCCAAATGATCACAAACATACTAAAGCTACCAGCACAACTATGTTTATTGCAGCATTATTTACCATAGCTAAGATATGGAACCAACCCAGATGCCCCTCAGTAGATGAATGGATCAAGAAAATGTGGTATATATACACAATGGAATTCTATGCCTCCATCAGAGGACATTGCCCCATTTGTTAGGAAATGGAAAGACTTGGAAAAAATTATATTAAGTGAAGTAAGCCAGGCCCAAAGAAACATAGGTCCCATGGTTTTTCCCTTATTTGTAATAACTAGTATATATCTGAGACAAGCAGAAAAGGTCAGATAAGATGATGTTAAGTGAAATGAACCTCAAGATAAGGACACAATTGGTTTTTTCTTTCTTCCTTTTGTTTATAATGTATTTATAAGGTACTATGTGATATTTTTGTTGCTTTGTATGTTCCTCCCCCACAGTATATCCCCTGTTTTCACTGTATTTGGTATTGGTATAATTTGGGGAGCGGAAGGAAAAAAACAAACTGTTTAAATAAGGATACAGGTTGACCCATTGCAACAATGAGATGTACAAGGCGCTATGTCAAAAAACAAACTTTACAATTTAGGCGGAAGGAGGGGGGAATGTAGTTGTGGAAATGGGAGGAAAGGGATGGTAGAGGAAAAATAAAGGACGAGGCAACAAGATAATGTAATGTTAAGAAATGTACTCATTACCTTGCTCGTGTGATTGTAAACCCTCTGTACAGTATTTTCACGATAAAAAAAACTTATTAAAAAAAAGAAAAGAAACACCACTTGTGTCCCTATCTTGAGGTTCATTACATTTAACATCATCTTGTATGGTCATATGTACATAGCTTTTGACCTTTTCTGCTTGTGCTAGACTTATACTAGTTATTGCAAATAAGGGAAACCATGGGACCTATGTTTCTTTGGGCCTGGCTTACTTCACTTAATATAATTTTTTCTAAGTCTTTCCATTAGTTTCAGCTCCAGGTGAAGAAAGAAAGTGTGGCATCTATACCACTCTCCCATTTTCCATCCATTTTGTCCCTATGAGGTGAATAGAAAGCATGGAAGCAAGTATAATCTGTCTTCCTATTTCATTTCATTACACAACTTGTTGGAAAAGCAAGGCTAAAATAAATATTAGCCACTTTGTTCCTTTCCCTTTTCTTCATATTCACTTCCTTATCTCTTTGAGTGATAGTTCTTGAAACTCCTAAGGCTTTCATGATAGCTACAATTTCCATTTCCATCTGCCTACTGGTATTTCCAAACAAATATTTCATAGGTACTTCAAAACTAAAATATCTGAAACCAGATTTTTTAAAAAATATTTATTTTCTTGTAAAGATGCTGTGCAAAGAGGTTGCAGTTACATCAGTAAAGTAATTAGTACATTTCTTATTTCAGTTCTTCTTTTTTTTGGTCAGTCATGGGGCTTGAATTCTGGGCTTGGGTGCCATCCCTCAGCTCTTGAGCTTAAGGCGAGCACTCTACCGCTTGAGCCACAGCGCCACTTCCGGTTTTCTAGTAGTTTATTGGAAATGAGCCTCACGGACTTTCCTGCCAGGCTGACTTTGAACTGCAATCCTCAGATCTCAGCCTTCAGAGTCGCTAGGATTACAGGCGTGAGCCACTGGGGCCCGGCTTTAATTAGTACATTTCTTGTCCAGCATGGTTACCCCTCCTTTGTTTTGCTCTTACTATCCCTTTCTTCCCCCATCTCCTCCACTCCTCCCCCGCAAAGTTGTAAAATTCATTTCCAACATAGTGCCTTGTGAGTATCATTGTTGCAATGGGTCATCCGATGTCCTTGTTTCAGCATTTTGTTATTCCCCTTCCCCTCCCCAAATTGATAAATGTATATACAAGTTGCAAGGTACCAAAAGCCAATATAATGACAACAGGGGTATACCATAGGAGGAAGAACATACAAAGAAACCAAAAAAGAAAAAAAAGCACATAATAAATTAAAAACAACAACAACAAAGAAAAACTTCTTGTGCCCATATCTTGGGCATTTCAATTAGCATCATCTTATATAGTCATACGTACATAGGTTGAAACCAGATTTATTATCTTCCATTTGCCAAAATATTCACATTCTCTGATACCTTGTAACCTTGTTAAAAGCACCACTTAGAATAATGGTCCTTAGTTTCCTGTTCAAATTCAATAAAAATAACAGGAGACACAAATCAGTGGGTTGGTACTTAGCTCTCCACTTCCCGGAGATATCCACTAACCATCATGCTTCATTCATCAGACATTGAGGACACACAGATCACAGGCAGGCAATTTGCACGTGGGCGCTTCATTTGTGTCCCTTGTTGTAGCAACTTAATCAAGAGAAGGAACTTTTAATGGCTGTGAATTTCCCTTTAAGATGAAACTCATTTGTGCTCACATTCCCATTTCAGAAAAGAGGAAAGCAGTACTGATTTTAATTAAAAATCTCAAGACATCAATTCACCTAGCCAGACGTTAATTCCACAGAATGCTCTGCCTTAAAGATCATTATTTCCTAATTAGCACACTAGGTACTCATATAAATGGGGCTGGTATTAGAAACGGGGCAAGACACTAATTTTTAAATCAATTGTATTAGAGTATAGTCTCCTTAGAGTAAACTGTACTATTTCAAATGTACGCTTCAATGAGTTTGACAGTCATACACACCCATGAACGTATCTCCACAATCAAGATAGAGAATTTTTTCCTGAAACAAAAACCTTTCCTTATGTCCCCTTAGAATCCCTTCTCCTTCCTGATTCCAAGAAGTGTTTACCTGTATATTACCACTTGTATTTTCTGCATCCTGGTTTCTTTTGTGTACTATGATATTTCTTTAACCAGCCCTTCTTGCTAAGTACCTTATGACTCATACCTAAACTCTAGTTCTCATGAGGCTGAGATAAGAGGATTGTAATGCAAAGCCAACCTGAGCAGAGAAGTCCATGAGACTCTTTTTTTCATTAATAAGGTTTTTTTTTATTGTGAAAATACCATACAAAGGAGTTACAATTACATGAGCAAGGTAATGAGTACATGTCTTATCAAGCATTGTTGCCTCCTCCTTTGTTTCCCCTTCCCATCCCTGCCCTCCCATCTCACCCCCCACAAAAAAGTTGTAAAGTTCGTTTTTCGACATAATATCTTGTACATTTCATTGTTGCAATGGGTCCACCTGTATCCCTATTAAACGATTTGTTTTTTCCCTTCCCCTCCACAAATTATAACAACATCGAATACAGTGAAAGCAGGGGTTATACCATGGGAGAGGGACATAGAAAGCAACAAAGAAATCATCTTATAAATATGTTAGAAACAATCGCAAGAAAGAAAAATACTTGAGTCTTTATCTTGGGGTTCATTTCCTAGCATCAACTTATCTGACCATTTCTGCTTGTCTCAGACATATACTAGTTATAGCAAATAAGGGAAACCTTGGGACCCATGTTTCCTTGGGCCTGGCTTACTTCACTTAATATAATTTTTTCCATGTTGTATCTCCAACAAATCAGCAAAATGCCAAACAGGATGAATGGTTCAAATGTTAGAATGACAGTTGGGAGCAAGTAAGTGCAATGAGAACATAGGCTCTGAGTTCAAGCCTTGGTAGGTACAAAAGGAAAAAAACACCTTTATTCCAAGGATATTGTTTGTTGTCCATTGCTGAATAGTTCGTTGTGTACTGCATGAAAGAAAACACCACAATTCATTTGGCAATTCATTTGATGATGAATCTGTCTCCAGTTTGAGGCTATAATAAATAAAACTTCTAAAAACATTCATGATCTGTCTGTGTAAAAGTATGCCTCCATTTCTCCTAGGTAAGAGTGGAATTATAGTTATATATTAAGTGGTATAGTAAATGTAGGAAACTTTCAAAAATGTTTCCCAAAGCAGTGTATGTGTACATTCTCATCAATAGTGACAATTTAGTGAGGCTGGTGATTGGATTGTTCAAGTTTCTCATATCCAATTAATTTTTGGATTACTTGTTTTATCAGCTAGTGAAAATGGAGTGATATGTTAGCATAGAAAGCTTCTCTGTTGATGATTTTAGATTGGTCAGATTTTTCACTATTTTAAGACTTGTTCTTGCTGTATATATATTTAAAGTTGATAACACACCACTTAATGAGTTTATTCCTGTATGTAATAAGTATTCTTTTTATTCATGCTAATGTTGCTTATTCTAATGAATAATTGGATCAGAGTTGGCAGAGCCATTGCAATTTATTCTTGATTTGTTCCTTATATCATATAGCTATCTACCTTTTTACTTTTAACATATGCATCTTTATATTTAAGGTATTTTTCTTGTAAACAGCATACGAGGTGTTCCCAAAAATTCAATCTAATTAATAGCAATATTCTTTAGCTAGAATATTTGGATCGCTGATATTCAAAACAATTTTCCATATGATTGGGATTAAATCAACCATCTTAGTTGATTCTCTTTGTTTTATTTCATTTTTGCTGCTATTTTGTCTACTTTTGGATTAGATAAATAATTTTACTATTCTGCCTTACCTTTATTTTCTCATTACTCCCTTCTTTTAATCATTGGCATCTTCTTTAATCACTGGCATCTACATCAAATAATATTAAACCATTTCATGAATAATGTATAAAGCTTAGAATAACATTTTTTCATTTCCTTGATTTTCAATTACACCAAATTACATATCAACAAGGCTCTTTATTTTTGTTGTTGTTGTTGTTGTTATTTTTGTTTCTTTGTTTGTTGTGCCTGAGTTTTAAACTCAAGGCACTGTCCCTGAGCTTTTTCATGCAAGACAAGTGTTCTACCATATGAACCATAGCTCCAGTTTCAGCACTGGAGATGAGTCTCATAGACTTTCCTCCCTTGCCTGGCTTTAAACCACAATCTTCAGATCTCAGCCTCCTGAGTAGGTAAGATTATAGGCAAGAACCATGGACACCCAGCTGTTATAGTTATTATTCTTATTAATTTTGCTTTTATTTTATTTAGGTCAGGTCGGATAGTTTCAGATGCTAGATTTTCAAAGTGTCTAAATTTTTCTTTTGCAATATGTAATTTTTTAAATTAAATTCTGGGAATTTTTTTAATGTATATGTTTTTCATGTCTAGAGTTTGGGTCTTTTCATTATTTTCTGTTTGAGTCAGTGTTGTTAATATTTTAACATGCTTGTAAAAGTTGTTTAAAAATTGTCTTCCAATTTCATAATCTCTGTAATGGGCATTTTTATTTTGGGGTTATTTTTCTGTCTTATTTTCCTGCTCCTGTATTTTTCAGAAGATTTTTGTGTAATTATTGTTTTTGTTTTCTTTTTGCTGGCCCTGAGGCTTGAACTCTGGGCCAGGGCACTGTCCCTGAGCTTCTTTTGCTCAAGGTGAGCCTCAGAGTCACTTGTGGCTTTTTTTTTGAGTAGTTTTTATTGGCAATAAGAGTCTCACGAAGTTTCCTTCCCAGGCTGCCTTCAAACCACAGTCATCAGATCACAGCCTCTTGAATAGCTAGATTACAGACCTGAGCCACCAACATCCGGCTGTCATAAGTTTTTATTAGATGCTAGACACAGTGACTTTTACACTGTTCCATGCTAGATATTGTTTTCTGCACATATTTTGGACTTCAAATGATGGAGTGCTTGCTTACCAAGTTCAAAGCCCTGAATTCAAACCCAACTACTCTTAAAACAAAAGTTTTGGACTCGGTTGTGCTACTTGCAATTCAGTTTCATCCTTTCATGAATTCCCTGTAAGTGTTCCAATGGTGTTTAGAGTTCCTTTTCTCCTGATCTAAGTTAGAGTACTGCACTACATTCTGCAAAATGACCTCAAGCGGGGGTAACTCCGGTACTCAACTGATTCTCCAGAATCATTGTCTTCTTTTATTTTTTGTCTATTATCAGAAATAATTGCTTGATATATTTCGTTCATTTTTCTAGCTGTGTCCTTTGGTGTGTTTTTATGATATAAAAATTGTTAATTTATCACCACTACAGACAGAAGTCTGGTATCTCTATTCAAAAAGACATAATGGGAAGTAACTGCCACAAATTTCTTTGCTTATAAAAAAGAAAATATTATCTTTCCAAAGCAATTTTGATGCCAAAAGTTTGGTCTGTTTTTATCAAATAAAAAATTTCCAGTGTTCTGGATGGGCTTGAATCATTAATTTTTTAGATAAAGAGCGGTTATTGTTTATCATTCATATCATTTATCTAGGAATATATGTAGAATATTACATATGCTGGTTCATTATTACTAGATAACAAGCCATCCTAAAACGTTAGGTGGCTTAAAATAATAACAGTGTCATTTTCTCTTGTGAGTCTCTCAGTTAATTCCTCAATTCTGCTCATGTGAGAGAGCTGGCTAAGGCTTGTTATTGACCTGTGGTCAGCTATATGTGTGATAGGTGTCTTTGTTGGTCTTAACAAGACATCTGATGTCTTGGTTGGAACTGGACTGATGTAGCTGTAGTCCATGTGTCCTGCACATGGTCTCATGCTGGTGACACTTTTCCAAGAAAGCAGATGAAATTGTTTATCCCTTTGGATTAAAACACCTTCTGTTTGCATTTTTTACCAAAGCAAGTCTTTGTATTTAAATTTTATTGTAAAGGTCAGGTACAGAGGGTTTACAGTTACATGTCAGGTGATTAATACAATTAACAGTGTTATGAACATTAATTTTTTTTAAAAACTAATCATTCTTCATTGTTGTCTACCTACCTTTAATTCAAATTGCAAATTTTCAGCCAGTATGTTTTTACTATCTAGTTAGGTTGAGTTTAGGATTGACTAGGGCTCTGGAGATAGAGATTATATTAAAAATCCCTCACTGTTACTTTCCAAATATTGTGTATCTTAATATTCTTTATCTACAAAATAAGTTTACCAACATTTAGCACATAATAAAATGAGATATTACTACTCTCAAGACCAAGAAATTTCTTCTCCAAGCTGACAGTTTTCAACAAGAACTTTTACTTCTCCATAATGTTGTATTTCTTTGCTTATTCATATTTGAGACTAAAAGTTTAAATCAGAGTGGGACAATAGTAGTATGAATAGATAATATTAGAGATTTCAAATCTCTACCACTATCACTATTCACAATTTCCAACTTCATCTTGCATAGAAGATGTATTGAAGATGCAGAAATTTGAACATTTGTATTTTGCTCTCAATAAAGTATCTAGTTGATGCTTTGACTAGCTTAATTTTTTTCTGATCACTGCTTGTAGGGTCAATTAGGAAATGATTTCTTTTTTATTTATTTTTTATTGTGAAAATACTGTACAGAGGGGTTACAATTACATGGGTAAGATAATGAGTACATTTCTTATCAAGCATTGTAGCCTCCTCCTTTGTTTCCCCTTCCTATCCCTTCCAGAAAATGATTTCTTAAAGATAACTTTCCTCTAAGGGTTAGGGGCATGGCTCTGTGTGTAGAGCACTGGCCAGTTAGTGAAAGCAACAGATACTGTGTTCAAGTCCTGGGCTCATACTGAAAAAAAAAAACCTTCCTCTAGTCTATGCTTTAAAATGCTACTTAATTTCCCCAATAATGGGTAATATGCACTATAAAGCATAAAATTTATCTTATTCTCTAAATTGTGCATACTGAGGTTAAGTGATATACTTTAAGAAGACTCAACCAAAAATGGAAGAAAGTATCAGCACTAGCAGAAGCAGCACAATGTTTTGATCTATGGTTATTAAAAACTGCCTGGTGCACTCACAAAGAAATAAAGGGAAGTCTAGGTAGTCATTCACAAAGGTTAGTTAAACAGAAACCAAAATGAGAAATTATTTTTCAAACATCTGCAATTACAATGATCTTTCTCATTAAAGACAAGGATGAAAACCAGCCTTTGAGGGGACAAATGTCCTGAAATGAGACCAATCTCTGATGCCTTGTTTGCTGTGATTTTGAGAAAACTCCTCAACCTCAATCTTTAAAACATGTATAATAAGAATCTGAATCACAGAAACATTAGCAGTACTAGATTAGGTATGTGAAAGATTTTACAAGGATTGTTTTTACATTTGGACTATATGGTATCAATAAAAGATCTTTTGCAAGGACAGTGATGCAATACTTGAATAGTATTCCACACACCTAAGAACTGTTGACTTTCAATTTTTGAAATTTGACAATGGAGTTACCAAACCCCTGCCACAGTCTTTATCAAATGCTTCAATGCAGTAATTACAAGTTAAACATCTCTCTCTCTCTCTCTCTCTCTCTCCTCTCACTATCTCTCTTTTGTTTTAGATGTTATTATAGATGTTTCATAACCAACTCCTTTGGAACAGAAAAACATTGATCTCATCACTGCTTTTCAAGCCCGTAAGGATGGGACAAGTTGAATGATAACATCTCCTTAAAGAGAGATTTTTCTACTCACAAAACTTGAGGATGGAATTATCTGTCATCCTATGTTCTGAGCATACAGTCAATAGAAGGGATTCATTTGCAAAAGCAATCTTTGAAATAGGGTATTCTTTTCCATGAGCATCAAATAGTTGTACAAAGGGGTTTCACTTTTGAAATGTCAATCTATACATGTGTGTGCATGTACATAAGGCTAAACACCATATACACACACTGCACCCATAACCATATACACACACATTATATGTATACATACAAACAAGCATACATATGGACAATGTAACTGAACGAATGTTCAGAGGTGAGGAGGAAAGGAAAATGTTGGAAGATGAATAAAACCAAAATAGATTGAATCTATAAGGTAAGATGCCAAACACCAGTGACAGCAGTTGAGTAATAAGGGGTAGGAGGTTGGAGAAAGTAGCAGTAGAGGAATAGAGTGCATGCATGTGTGACATACCATGGTGAAGCCTCTTTCACAATTGGCATGCACATAAACAAAAATGGGCGTTAGGAAGATGAAAATGCTCCTTTCAGGCTGCTGGTTTTAGTGACAGGGGAGCAAGAATAAGAGGGTGAAGGGGTGAATAAGGTCAAAATATTTTATAGGATTGTATAAAAATGAAACAATGAAGCTTGTTAAGACTGTAGGGGGAAAGGATGAAGAAACTTTTTCCATCTATCCATCTGACTTGGGATCAGTAACCACAATCTACTAGGAGCTCTTAGAACCCAACCAATAGGCAAATACACAAATGAATACTCAACAGCTCTGACCATAAAGAACATACAAGTTAAATGACCTTGGGACATGATTTCATGCAAGTCAAAATAGCCATCATGAAGAACACAACAACAACTGCTAGTGAGGCTGTGGGTAAAGGAATTCTCACACTATTGGTGGGAATGCAACCACTATGCAAATCAATATGGAGTTTCTTCCAAACACCAAAATAGAACTACCATAGAATCTAGCAACAACACTCTGTGACATTTACCAAAAAGAATTTCAGTCAGAATACAATAGTCCAGATGATCTAACTCATGAATTTTAGCATTTTAATTGTGATTTTATAGATAGGAAAACTGATAAGGTTCATTATATACACAATGCACGTATATTTATACTCAAATGCATATATGTGTGTATTATTTGTAAATTTCCATATTTTATGTTACATATATCTGTACATAATATATAAGCATGATATTTTATACATGTATTTAGTGTATATGATATATCCATCATACATATACTTACTATGTGCAAAGTATTATGTTATCTATTTATTGGAATGTAATATTTTATATATGGTGTATGTAATATATTTTTTCAGGTTTTTTACACACACACACCCCCTTTACTTTCTCATCCAGGAATTAACTACCCTGGTAGATGTGTAGAGATAGATAGATAGATAGATAGATAGATAGATAGATATAGATAGATAGTCTTAGATATATATGCCAAAATAGCCTTTTAAAATCTTCATAATCCCATACAGGGAAGCTTTCTGATCACATCTTTAAGGACAATCAAAATGTTCCAGGCATGGTAGTTCACATACCTGTAATCCTGAAGCAGGATAATGGAAAGTTTAAGGTCAGCCTGAAGTTCATAATGAAACCCACTCTCAAAACAAATAAATGGCCAAAATGAAATGAATAATAACTATCAGCATTTTTTGCTGTAGATAGCATGTATTTTCAATTTGGAGTCTGGATAAAAAACTAAGCCCATCCTTTGAGCATTAGTACTCCTTTTTCTTTCCAAGATCAGCCACACTGAGCTAGCCACTGAACAAAATGACAATCGCTGGATATGATTAGACAGGGCAGGGCGAACGCTGGCACAATGCACAGGTCTGGTTTTCAATCATCTTAATAACACCCTACTGAGCCAGAACACAAAGAATCTGATTGGTATTTGTCTGGCACTGATTAGAAGTACTTGTGCAAGACCTTCATTTGCATTGTTCTTAAGAAGAAGTAACCTGTCCAGTGTAAAAGTTCTTGTATACTTTCACTTATTTATTAAGAATGCCTTGATAGGGCTGGGAAGGTGGCTCAATGGTAGAGCCCTTGCCTTGCATGCATGAGGCCCCGGGTTCCATTCCTCAGCACCACATAAGCAAAAAAGAAAAAAAACGGAAGTGGCGCTGTGGCTCAAGTGGTAGAGTGCTAGCCTTGAGCTGAAGAGCTGAGGGACAGCACCCAGGCCCAGAGTTCAAGCCCCATGACCAGACACCCCCCCAAAAAAAAGAATGCCTTGATAAATGTCTCTGCTATTCTACTCTTATTCTACTTAGAGCCTTGGCCACAGTAAGACTCTGAAGTGTAAGTCTGCAGTCTTTTCTTGGCATCCTGAGCACTTGATCTGGCTTCTGCCCATATCTTCAGTCTTGTGTTCAAAACCTCCATTTGTGAACTCAGAGCTCCAGCTGAAATGGACATTCACCATTCTGTTCCCATTTGGTGTTGAGTCTTACTTTCTCTGAACATATTTCCATTGGTTGAGAAACCTGAGAAATTTCCTGGGAAGCCAAAAATAGCAACTAGGTAGAAAGATGCCGAAACACTGTGTTTAATTATAATACGTATCTGAGCTAGGTCAGGAGAAGTTAAGGCAAGTTCAAAGAGCAGCAGGTCAAACAGAATACAGAACATCCCACCAAAATAATTAGGGAAAGGATTCAGAAATAAAAGGAGCACCAGAATTAGGCTGGTACTATAGCAACTGGAAGTTAATGCCCATATATCCCTCAACTCTCATTCCACATTCGAGCCATAGAACTCCTCCAAGGAGTCTCAGATAAAAGAGGCATTTCACAGTGAAAGGTGTGTTTCATTATAGATGATGTATTTTCTAAACTTTCAACTTTGATTTATTTCTATAACCAAAGACTGAAAGTAACTAGACCACGCATGACACTCTAAATTGTGCCTTTTTAGATCCTTGCTGTTGTATGTTGTATGCTTTGTTTATTTAATCTGAAAAAAAGGAAATTGGAAGGGATTATAGCAAAAGATTCCTGTACCTTGAAAACTCACCCGATATTTGGGGTTTGTTTTGGTATCTTGCTTCTCTCCCTAAAAGCTACAAATATGATCTTCATACAATTTTGTGACTATTATAGCAATATACTCAATGTGGAGATTTTGAATAGTTTTAATAAATATAATAACAATCACACATAGAAGGAAAACAAAGATAGGAAGCCGAGCTGTGTCTCAACTATAGAGCACTAGCTTTAAGAAATAAAACAACTAGGGACAGCACCCAGGCAGAAGGAGGAGAAAGAAAAGAAGGAGGATGAGGAGGAGATGTAGGAGGAAGAAGAAGAGGAGGAGGAAGAAGAGGGAGAAGAGGAAGAAGAGAGAGAAGAGGGAGAAGAAGGAGAAGGAGAAGGAGAAGAAGAAGAAGAAGAAGAAGAAGAAGAAGAAGAAGAAGAAGAAGAAGAAGAAGAAGAAGAAGAAGAAGAAGAAGAAGA
>NW_012267346.1:1742129-1746747 GCF_000151885.1 Dipodomys ordii
GAAGAAGAGAAGAGGAGGAAGAAAAAGGAGAAGAAGAAAAAGGAGGAGGAGGATGAGTAGAAGAAGAAGGAGGAGAAGAAAAAGAAGGAGGAGAAGAAGGAGAAAGAGGAGGAGGAGGAGGAGAAGGAGGAGGAGGAGGAGGAGGAAAGATAGCAAATGGAAAAGAGGAGGAAAGCAAGAAAAGCAATTGTTGTGAGGAATTACAATTGATGTTTATTTTGGTCATTACTATATATATGTTCTCAAGTCTGAACATTTTCACAGATAAGAATGAAAATTTGCATTGTTACACAATTCAGTGTAGCACAGGCCAAGTTCAGAATGAGAGACAGAAATTATATCCATGTACAGGAACAGTCTGGTGGGACCATTTGCATATGGAAGGATGGTTTAACCTCTCTGTACAGTATTTTCACAATAAAAAAATAACATTAAAAAAACGATCTGAGTGACAACATTTTGACCTATGAAGTCTTCTGAAGTAATCTTAATTCATTTTGCAGACAAAAAAAATATTCTGTCTGATCTTGCCCTAGAATCAGGACTCAGAAAAGGATTTAACCATGAATGGTGTTCTCCACAAACCACATCCCTTCAGAATCTATGAATGGGACTGTATGTGGAAGACGGACCTTGGAGATGTAATCCAGCTAATGTTCTTGACATGTAAACTTGAGTTTGTAAGCTTGACTTCACTAATGCTAAAAAGTTCTGCTCTGAAAAGGAGACTATCAAGAAAATAAAAATGAAAATGATACATAGAGAATATTTACAAAATTATACCTGATAAAGGATCACGCTCTAAAGTATACAGAAAATTCTAAAAAGTCAACAATATTCAGATAAACAGCTTGTATAAGAAATGGACCAAAACAGACCTTAGGAGAAACACCCTAAATTGACAGATGGCAAGGAAGCATATAAAAAGATGTTTCACATCATATGTCAACAAGGGAATGCAAATTAAACATGAGAAACTGGGTCATAGGGGAGCTCTACTCCTGGGCATTTGCTTAAATGACCACAAACAAGGCCACACTAAAGCTATCAGCACAATAATGTTCATTGCAGCATTATTTACCATAGCTAAGATACGGAACCAATCCAGATGCCCCTCGGGAGATGAATGGATCAAGAAAACATGATATATATGTACAATGGATTCTATGCTTCCATCAGAAAGAAGGAAATCACCCCATTGGTATGGAAATGGAAAGACTTGGAAAAAATCATATTAAGTCAAGTAAGCCAGACCCAAAGACATAGGCTGCATGGTTTCTCTCATTTGTAATGATTAGTATATGTCTAAAATAGTCTTAGCAGAGGATCACAATAGCTTAATATCTATGTACATATGATCATCTAAAATGATGCTAATTGAAATGAACTCCAAGATATGGAAAGAAGAGAGTTTTTTTTAATTCTTTTGGGTTTTTTGTTTGTTTTTTAATGTACTGTGTGAAGCTATTTCTTTTTTCTTTCTTTTTTTATCCTTTGGTTTATCCCCCGATGTTACTGTTTTTGACTTTGGTACCCTGTATCATGTATACACATTTATCTCATTTGGAGAAAGGAAGGGGAATAACAAAATGGTGAGACAAAGGACAAAGTTGAATCAATGCAACAGTGACACTACAAGACACTATGTTAGAAATGAACTTTACAACTTGGGGGGAGGAAATCAGAAGGGGAGGGAAAGTGGGAAGGGGTAACACTGTTCAGCAAGAAATGTACTCATTACCTTATTTATCTAACTGTAACCCCTCTGTACATCACCTTTAGAATAAAATAAAATAAAATAATTTTTAAAAGCCTGAGAAACTACCATAGATTGTCAGAATGCCCCAAGTTCGCAATATTCACAAGTCGAAATGCTGTTAGAGCAACAGTAACTCATTCATTGCTAGAGGAAATATAGAATGTTACAGACACTTTGGCTATTCCTTAAAAATTGAAACTTATTCTTACTATATGATCTAAAATTGTATTGTTTGATATTTACCCAAAGAAATTGAAAACTTACATCTAAACAACAAACCTACACATCGATATTTATAAAAGCTTAATACATCATCTCCGAACCTTGAAAGCAATCAAGATGTCTTGCAATCATTGAATGGATAAATCATAGCACATCCAAGTAATAGAATTTTACTCAGTACTCAAACAACAGGTTATTAAGCCATTTCCCTTTCATGAGAGATACTGAAATGACCTTATTAAGTGAAAGCAGCCAATATAAAAATAAATGTACTCTGTGCCATTGCAACTATATGACAAGCTAGAAAAGAGAGGAAAACTGAGAAGGCAAACCACAGAGGAATTGATAGAGCAATGAAACAACTCCAGTCAGGCTAGAAGCAGGACTCAAGAAGTAGAATACCAGCCTAACAAGTTAAGCAAGCAAAAGACCCTGTGTTCAAATCCCAGTATGGACAAAAAATAAACCAACTATATTATAAGGAGATATGGATAGGCCAGGACACACAACCAAGTTCACTAGAAAAGAATACCATCTCAACACACTGCAGTGAAAATAAAACCAAATTTTCATTACAATCTCTAAAGCCCAAGGAAAGACTTACAATCATTTATGAAAAAATCTTTAGCTTAAGAAAATGGTATTATTCTTATGTAACTATGACTCCTCTGTACATCACCTTTACAATAAAAAAGAAATTGGTATTATTTTTGTCCTTTATCCCCTTATTAAAATATTTTAAATGCTTAGTCAAGTTCTGATTTATTCAGTCTTTTTATATTTATTGAATATCTTTGTGAATTCTGAGGATTCCATGAACAAAACAGAAGCAATATTTCCTTGTAGATTTTTTTCCATGCTACATAATTAGGGTGAGTCAAAGATGACAACAAATCATTAAATAAGGAAATACACAGAATATGGCAGACTGTGATTCTTTGTTGATGGATAGGTTTTTCCATCTGTTATAACAGCTACAAATTGGATGTTATGAAGTTTATTTCAATATCAAATAACAGCATCATCACATCTATGACATCTTTCCTCTCAGCACTGGTGTTGTGGAAGAACCCCTTAATATCTGTCTTTAGAATATTGCATTCTAGCTGGCTTTTGAGTGCTATAATCACAGGGGGGGAAAAGATATGTACTTTTGATTCTACAAAGCAGCCCTAATAGATCCTGTTTGGAATGGTTGCTAAGGGAGCTTTCTATATAAACTAATTAGTAAACTTCAACTCTCCTTTCAAAGGTCAAAAGAGGTCTCTCAATTGAGAAGGGAGGATTACTCCTTAAAAGTCACCACTGGAGTTTTCATGCACCTTGCAATAGTATACTGTTGCTGAACATCTTGTTTGCCTTATTCTTTTCATGTTTCATTTTCCCCCATATTTGTTTCCATTATTTTATTTACTCTTTTAAGAATCCTTCTCTTTTCTCAAGGGTAACAAGGAGACGACTAGAGTAATAAGGTGAAGCAACCTCCTACCATTTAAAAAATGAGTAGCAAAAGCTGGATCCTGGTGTTTCACACCTATAATTCTAGCTACCCACGAGGCTGAGATCTGAGGATCTAGCTAGCTCTGGCAGGAAACTCCATGAGATTCATCTCCAACTAACCACCAGAGAACCTAAGTGGAGCTGTGGTTAGGAACATTGCCATGAACTTGGCTGCCCACCAGGCACTATTGTAAGATTCTTCCTTTCAAAACTTTTTAGTCTGCTTTAGTAAATGGTGCTGGCAAAATTGGTTAAACACCTGTAGAAAACTAAAGCTAGAGCTAGATCCTTATAGATCACCCTGCACCAGAATCAACTCCAAATGGATCAATGACTTTGAAGTCAAAGCCAACACCCTGGTAACATAGGAAGCAGTAGGAGAAACTCTAAGCCTCCTTGGCACAGAACGAAATTTTCTTAATAAAGACCCAGAAACACAACCAATCAAAGAAAGGTTGGACAAATGGGATTGTATGAAACTGCAGAGCTTCTGCATGGCAAAGGACATAGTTAGCAAGATCAGTAAAAAGCCTATAGATTGGGAGAAGATCTTCACTAGCCATACAACAGACAAGGGTCGCATATCTAAGATATACTTAGAACACAAAAAATTAAGTCCCCCAACAACAAATCCTCAAAGAAACAACTGCCTGATAACTAAGTGGGCTAAAGACTGAAAGAGAAACTTCTCTGAGGAGGAAATAAGAATAGCTAATAGACACATGAAGAAATGCTCAACTTCTCTAGCCATAAAAGAAATGCAAATCAAAACAGCATTGAGATTCTACCTCATCCCAGTTAGAATGGCCATAATCAAGAACTCTAATAACAACAGATGCTGGAGGGGATATGGCCAAGAAGGAACCCTACTGCATTGTTGGTGGGAGTGTAAACTTGTTCAACCACTTTGGAAAGCAGAATGGAGGGTCCTCAAAAAACTCCACATAGAACTCTCCTATGACTCAGCAATCCTACTTTGGGGCATTTGCCCAAACAATCACAAACAAGACCATACTAAAGCTACCAGCACAACTATGTTTACTGCATCATTATTCATCATAGCTAAGATATGGAATCAACCCAGATGCCCCTCAGTAGATGAATGGATCAAGAAAATGTGATATATATATATATATA
>NW_012267346.1:1753551-1813125 GCF_000151885.1 Dipodomys ordii
AAAAAAAAAAAAAAAAAAAAAAAAAAAAAAAAAAAAAAAAAAAAAACCTTTTGAGTCTAGTCAGGCACCAGTGGCTCATGTCTATAATCTTAACTAGTCAGGGGGCTGAGATCTGACAAAGGCAGCTTAAAGTGAAACTCTTATCTTCCACTAACCACCAATAAGCTAGAAGTAGAAAGACGTGGCTCAAATGGTTAAAGTGCCAGGCCATGAATTTGAGCCCCAGGGGAAAAAATTTTTTTTTGAGACACTAGAAGAGTTCTCATGTGATAAGGGCAATTTTCTACTCCAACTTTCAAGTCTTCTCTCTGACTTGATTTCAGCTTTGTTCAAGGTATGCAGGGAGGGCTAGACTCCAAACTTGTATGAGTGGATCAAAATGTCTAAATGGAGAATGTTGTACCTCCATCTCACCCGTAGAAAGACACATTTCCTGCCTTCCATGTGCACAGAAACTCATGTTCTGATTTCACATTTAAAAATGGAAACTCTTGTTCTCTGTCTGCCTACATGTAGCCAATGTCTGTCAGTTTTCTGACTTGGCTGAATTACTTTCCCACAGAAACTTTAGAGGTAGGGAAATAGGTATACAACATGCCATTATGTTTTGTAGTGCTAAAAAGAAAAACTATGCATTCATTTCAAGTAAGGAATAATCACATTTCCAAAAGCCAAGCCAGAAATGAGATGAGCACTTTTCCATGACAGACTAGAACAGAAACAAATGTGATGGTCAGAGAGCTAACATTTCTATTGGCCCCTATCTAAAGAGAGCTGTTCTTTAGCTTTCCATTTGAGTCTAAAGAAACTCTAACTTTCCATTTGAGTCTAAAGAAACTCTAAAATTGTCCATTAGCAGCTGACTATGCCTTGGCAGAAGAGACCCATGACACTAATTTATCAAATGCATACCTGCTTTCAAATAATCTTTGTTTGGCAGATGCTTTAATTGTGCTGTGTGAGAACTGGCCTGCCATCCCCTGAGGAGCAGGTCCTGGGAGGCTGACAGTGGATGGGCTCCCCCTAGGGGCAGATGATGCTCCGCCTAGGGGAACACCAATGGCAGGTTGCCAGAAAACAAACTCCTTGGTGCTGCTGACAGCCACACAGAGGCACAGAGGGTCTCCTTTCTGCACATTGTTTGGTTAGACGCTTTCATCTCTCGCTAGCACATCAGCTGAGTGCAGATCCTGCCTTCACACTCTGAAGCCAAGAAGTTCAACCCTGCAAATCCCAATGGAGAAACTTTCTTCTATTACTCTCTCCTTCCCAGGAATCCTCGCTCTGCTCTGCTTTCTCTTACACTCTTTGCATTTATTTTTCATCGTTCTCTTGCAAATGGGAGGCAAAGCTGGAAGGAGTATATTCAGGGGAAAATAGATGGCTCCACGCCAGCAGTCAGCAGAGTTATGTGACTTAACGAGGCTATTTTATTCTTATGGCTTCATACCTACAGAGCTCTTTTCCTTTCTAAAAGCTGAAAGAACAATTCTGGCCTTGATTTTTTTTTGCCTCAGCAAGATGCCACGAGGTTTTAGAAAATACAACTTCAAAAGAAGGCTCTAAAGAAAATCATACAGTATTTTTGTGATTACTGTATTTAGGCGGCATTATAAGCTATATAGTTGTAAGGGTTGCTGGGCCAAATCTTTTGATTATTTTGATTTTCCTTTGAATAGTCTTCATGTGCTTTAGGAAGGATTTGACAATTATTTTCTTTACCACTGCAGATCTATGCTCCAGCATCTCCTTGGTGAGGACCTCCCTGGGTGTACTATTGAAAACTGAAACTTATGCCCTACCAGCATTTCCTATTCCCTACCCTGCAGACCACTACCATCAATATGGGGAATGGGTTAGTATATAAATAAGACCTTACACAGAGAGGCCCCAGGAAAAGTCTAAGGAGGGAACTGAAAGACCAGTGTAAATCTCTACAATGGCCCTCTGGGAGCAGTAGTGAGTAGACAAGTAGGAACTTGTAAGAGAATAGTGGAGGTTTGGTAAGATACACCCTGCTGGAGGTGAGTGGTATAGTGGGAAAGCTGGCAGAGTAGGTGAAAAGCTCTAGCCTTTGCTCTGTTGATCTAGCTAGGATTATGTAGGTCAGAGAAGTGAGAAGAACTGGACACTGAGAAAGAGGAAGGAAGAAGGCAAAAGTCCTCTGCCTTCTTCATCCTTTGAGGGCAGGGGATTCCCTCAGATGCGTCTCAGGACATCTCTGATGAATTAATAAGATTAGCAGCTGTGTTACTTCTAACTACCAAACATTGTGCAAATCCTTGGCTAACTTTTGTCAGGAATTATACAAGGAAAGAGATTCTGAAAGAAATTAGAAAAAAAAATTGTTCCAGCTTTAGCCAGCTGGACACTATACAAAATAACAGTGTTTAACTTCCATTTTACATTGTTCAGACTTAATGTATTTTTATCTCTATTCAAACCCATGCACACTCACGCGTGTGCACGCACGCACACACACACACACACGCGAGCTCAGTATGAAATGTGAACTGAATTTGTTGCTAAGAATTTTAGAGATGAAAATTCACACATACAATAGTTGGGGCATTAATACCCTGTCCTAGAGCTTTTTTGTTTGCTGCTGTTGTTGGGCTTGGAGCTTGATTTGTTACTGTCTCCATGTAACCTGTGCATAAGAAGGGAAGGTTTTCATTACTAATAAAAGGAAGCAATATACTACAGCTTAAACATAGTGTAGGAGGCTTATTAAGTCCATATAATTGAAAACCTGAGCCTTAAGGCAAAGATGGATCACAGCTCTAAATGCATTTCTTTTCTGCTTTTTTGTCTGCCTTTTCCTTCCTTGGACTAGCTGCACAAGATGGCTGAGCTCAGGAACTGAAGCAACATGGTCTTCAGTCATCTGCATCAGGAACAAAAGGGCATGCTATACATCTTTACACAAAATCCCCTAGGTCTGTGTAACTGCAGACCCCTGAACCAGTTGTTATTCAGGGAAATATCATAAGACTAACTGGATTTAGCTAGAATTATCTGAATGCAAGTATGGTAGGGAAATGGGATAGATTCTATTATAAGGCTAGTGGATGATGTATTAGTTTAACAGAGCTGTCGTAACAAAATACCAAAGACTAGGTGCCTTAGACATCAGAAAGATACATATATCTTTGGAGCACCTGACTTGTCGTGAGGCCATTTTTTTTAGGAGGTCCGGTCGTGGGGCCTGAACTCTGGACCTGGGCACTGGCCCTCAGCTCTTCACCTCAAGGCTAGTGCTCTACCACTGGAGACACAGCACCACTTCTGGCTTTTTGTTCTGCTTATGTGGTGCTGAGGAATCAAACCCAGGGCCTCATGCATTCAAGGCAAGCACTCTACCACTGAGCCATCTTCCTAGCCCCTGAGGCCATTTTTTTAAATTCAAAGATGGCTACTATCAGGCTGGGAAGGTGGATCATGCCTTGCATGCATGAGGCCCTGGGTTCAATTCCTCAGCACAACATAAGCAGAAAAAGCCGGAAGTGGTGCTGTGGCTCAGATGGTAGAGTGCTAGCCTTGAGCTGAAGGGCTGAGGGACGGTGCCCAGGCCCAGAGCTCAGACCCTGTGACCCACACACACACACACACAAAAAAAAAAAGATGGCTACTATCTTGCTATGACATCACCTGGCCTCTTTTCTAGGCTCAGGCATCCCTGATGGGTCTTTCCTACCAGTTACATCTTCATCCATGTGACCTTATTTGCCCTTAAGTATCTATTGAAGGATTTCTGTCCATATATAGTCACTTTGGAGAGCTAGAGAATCATTATATGAATTTTAGAGAGACAGCATTCAGTCCAATATCGGTGCTGAGAATGTAAGAGAATGAGAAAAAGAGGTATAAACAAACTAATTAGAATGTATATTATAGTCCACAAAAATCTTCTAAAGTGAGTTCCCTTTACACACACAGATATACACACACACACACACACCATTAATTACATGTTTATGTTGAGCTTCCCCAGGGTAAACTGCTACTAGATGTGAGTCTCTTGGGCCCGACTGTTGTGTCTAAGCAAATGTTTCCAATCATATATTCCACAGAGCACTTGTCTCGTGACATACCCCCACAAAACAAATCCTCTCTTGTTTTAAGTATGTAAGGGACAATCCTAAATAATGACCTTATTGAGATCTCAAATTACAAATTGAAATGTCCCCCCAAGAAATCCCAGAGTTGAAAACCTTGTTTACCTTCATATAACAATGGACTTGCCGCATTTTAACGTTACTAAATTTCCTGACAAATACCACAGAATACATTTTAGGAAATACACTTCTCAGAAAATCTTACCTCCTATTTAAAATGGGAAGAGGTATGTTTCAAGGGAACAAATCAGGTTGAATGATGCAATAGCTGTAAGTTAGAGAGTAGATGGTGGTGGTAGTCTATGTCGGTCAAACTTGGTTTTGCTCTGCTTTGTTGAGTAAGAATCAAAGTTTCTTGCTCTGGGAAAGAAAGCTAATATATCTTCTTATTTGTCCTTGGCTGGAAGAGAAGGACAACTGCACTGCCCACGTCTCAGAAACCACTGGAACAGAACACCTGAAAGCATGTGCTCATCACTTTTTTGCACCTGTTGCAGCCACAGGCTGCTAGAGAACAAAATAGAAACAGGGGGCTTGTATGGTTAGCAACTATGAAGTATTTGTGCCAAAATGATTGTATGCTAAGAACTCTGCAAAGAAACACAGTAAAGCACCAGTGACCAGAAGAGGAAAAAAAAAAAAAACAACAATCTCAGCGGCAGCAGCCCAGAGACCAGCCAGTCACAGAGCCTCAATTTGCAATGACTGCATGGGCTTGCTTGCCAAAGCTCAGCTCCGCCCCTTTGCTCTTGGGACCCTCTTTCCAATTCTAAACACTTGGACACCATAAGGAGTGGATGCTTCCAACATATAACCCAAGACATCTGTTAAAAGTGAAGTACAAACAGAAAAACCTGAAGGAGCCTTCCAAACACCTGTGAGAAAGACCAGGCACAAACCTCCCCTTCCTTAAAAGCACAGATGAGCTTGAACCTTCTGGGCATTTCAGCAATTTACCATCTGTAGCAGTAACCCTGTTCTGCAGTACAGAGAGTCGTCCAGGAGGATGTAAAAACCCAGGAACCAAGGTACAGAGACATGTTTACACCTGCTGCATCTGTTCCATCATTTCCAGGCTCTGCATGGCACTGGACTTTCTGCACGGGCAGCCCTTTGGAGCCCCCTTTGTGTCCTTATGTTTCACGCATGCTCCATGAACACAGAGTGAAGGAAAGAGTTTCAGACTCTGTGGTTGAGTGTCAAGGAAACGCTACCTCTGTTTCCTTTTATCTTAAGCAATCATGGAATTTAAGTCATAGCTAATAAGGTTAACTACAGCTCCAGAGGTAGCAATGAAATCACAAAGGAGTGTATTAAATCAGTTCTGTTGGAAAGTAAAACCTTTAGACAAGCTAATTGCAGGAAAGCAGTTGATAAAATAATAGGTTAAAAAGAACAATAATAATCAGCTACCTAGACAAAGAATACACTCATCCTTCCTTTTCTCTAAGAAGAACAACCCTGGGCTGGGAAGGTGGCTCAGTGGTAGAATGCTTGCTTTGCATGCATGAGGCCCTGGGTTCAATTCCTCAGCACACATAAGCAGAAAAAGCTGGAAGTGGTGCTGTGGCTCAAGTGGTAGAGCGCTAGCCTTGAGCTTAAGAGCTGAGGGACACCGCCCAGGCCCAGAGTTCAGGCACCATAACTGGCAAAAAGAAAAAAAGAAGAACAACCCTGTTGCTGGATCCTTATACCAGAATGTGCTCCAAGAGACAATCTAACTTACAAATAAACAGCATGACCGAGACAATCCATTCTCTAACACAGAGAGTCCTTTAATATAATTCAAATAGGAAGGAAAGATCATGAGATGCAAGAAGCTCAAAGGCCTCTCCTACAAAACCAACGTGAATATAGGTAACACAGAGGATGAGTGAAATGTTGGAAGAGGTGACTTTGGTCAAGATGCATTGTATTCATAAATTGCTTTGTTGAATGGTAATTCCTTTGTACAACTACTTAAATATAATATTGTTTTAAAAATAGAAAACCCTATATACCCATTCACTTAGAAAACTTTAGAGAGAGTTGGATAATAACAAAACCATTTTACAACAACATTGATTATGAGTGATTTGTTTGGAGAATTTAAGTTAATAGTGAAAGAAAATTATCAACCTTTAAACTATATAGATCTGTTTTCTATTTCCTAAAAGTAATGGCATTCATATCAACAAAATTAGAGAGAACTGGAATCAACATTTGACACATAAATTGATAAGGGGTCTTGTTTTAAAAGCAAGCATGATTCTGCTGAAGGTTTACATCAAGCTCTATTAAAATTTTACCCCTGTAAAAACAGAATTAATTTTGAAGCAGAAAATGTTAATGCTAAAATCATCTATCCCAGTGTTCCCTAAATAAAATGAATCAACTATAAAAGGAAAACTTAAATGATAATCACTGGTGGATCATGACTGTAACCCTAGCTACTCAGTAGGCTGGGAACTAGAGAGCAATTTGAAGTCAGCTTGGGAAGATATGTTTTCTAGACTCTGTCTCCAAAATAGCCAGCAAAAATCTGTGCTTGAGGGTGGTTCAAGTGTCATCATGCCAGACTAACAAGTGTAAGGCCCTGAGTCCAAATCCCAGTATCATCATTACCATCATCATCATCATCATCAGAAGAGGATGAAGAAGAGAAGAGGAAATAGTAGTAGAGTAGTAGTAGTAGCAGTAATAGTAGTAGTAGTAGTTATTGTTGTTGTCATTGTCATAGTAGCTTCTTCCCCTTTCTGACAGGAAGAACACCAAATGTTTACCCCTATTCAGCCCTCACTGCATGGGTAGTATATGTCTTATTGCTCCTCTAAGGAGCAATTTATGGAGAAACCAATGTCCAGTGGCAAAATTTTGTATTTATATTTTTTCTAATGTTCTAGGGTTTCAAAGCTGTTGTTGTTGCTGTGGGAATGTCTTTCATCATAGCCTACAACAGAAAGCTAGAACATGAACCAAACATCTTTCCTCAGATAACAAAACTAAAAACTCTAATATTTAACTCAACTCAACTCAACTCAGAGCAGCTCTATTCTTCATTACTGACCCTGCAATAGACCATGGAAAGAGGTAAGATTTGACCACCAGACTACCTCACACCAAAGTTAGCATTCGTTTGACCACATCAAATTTTCAATCAGCATGATCTAGAAGGCCAAGGAAGTCCCAGTATTAGATTCTGAAAGTTGATCAGAGACTGAATTTGTTTGTGGTCATATTGTCTTAAAACTAATTTCTAAAAACTGAGAACCACCAATCTTGGTTAACTGGGAAAGCCAAGTTGAAGACTCCTGTCATGCAAACAGAACTCTTGTGACGTTAGGGGCTGTTGGCAATGTCTCTGGTAGTAATACCAAAATCCTCCCCTCCCCCTCCATTCTACCTGTGATAAGTGCCTGTAGGGCACTTTGTAAACCAATGTAAGAGTTCTTAAAGCAGGTTGTATAGACTTTCAGGTAGACATTTCCAAGAACTCCAAGAGGCTCAAATATTTACAAATATCTCTATTCTTCCAGAATTTCAGCTTGACTTTAGAATGACACATTGTCTCCTCAAAAGCCATGGCTAAGGTAGAAGTATGTAGTCTGGTGGATTGTGACTCACTCCAATGAAAGGACAGTAAGGATTCCATGACTTGAAGATTCTAAATTGCATCTGCAGCATCTCTAATGAGCATTTTCCACTCTAGACCGCATTCTCCTCCCCCTCTCTCACTACCATGCTGTTCTTTCTTCCTACACAATTTGTTCCTACTGTCTGTACCTTTACGTTGCCATTAACCTCTTCTGGCAACCTGAATTCTGACAATGCCTCTCTTGCCTAAGTCTTTGCTATTTCTGGCTCGCACATTGGGTAAAAAAAAATAAACACAATCTGTTTTCTATACTTCTTTAATATTTTGCTTTCCAAACAGACATACTTGGTAATTCAATTCTACTTTTTTTTAACCTACCATCATAGTACAAGACCAAAAGTGTAGAGGAGGCAGGGAGAAGTAGTTATTCCTTCAAAAGCTGTCACTAGGCACCTACCATGCATAAAGCACTAAATAACTGCCAACTATTGAAGGTAAAGTAGATTCTCTAGGATACTTATCCACAAGGAATTTACAATCAGGAGAGGAGACAGAACAAGTTAAGATGTTGGCTTGAGGTAAGTGTGGCTATGGCCCTGTTTAATTGTGTAGTCATCCTAATGTCAGTATCATACATGATTTTAGTCACCAAATTCTCCAACATATCCACATTGATGTACATTGCCATTGCTGTTAGAGATAGTAATGTTTCCTCAACAGGAACAGTGTTTACTCTCAAGCTCTGTTCTTGCTGATCCAGTGTGAAAATCTCTTACTATGTGAATTGAGTGCCTACTATATAATGTTGATTCTCTTGTCATATAGTTGCTAAACCACAGATGGTAATTTATGATAGTATGGCTCTATCATTTTAGACATTCCTACACGTGAAATAACTCAATTGAACCTAAGTATCACCTTTCCCTTCTCCTCTATCCACATTCAGTATTTAGTCTCAAAGACAAGAGTCATAGGGAGACTTTCCCAATAGTTTCCTTCTTGGTCCTCAGTAACTGGAGATTCAGATTGCTGCTCCTTTCAGTGTGAAATGAACAGCAGATACCTTGAGACCCTCACTCTGATTGCATTTTTTTAGCACAGTTGAAAGAGCCTGGTCTTGTCCCGGGTGTAAAATGGTTCTAAGTTTATTATACAGTTTTATAAGATTGTTCTCTGTTTGGTAAAATAAAGAAAGGCACCTGTTTTCTCTAGAATAATATAACCTTACAGCAGAGTACACACCTCGCCCAAAAATCACAAAACGTAGTTCTGCATTTCTCCGTCACCACATGTATACTACAGTACACAGCAACACACACTCTTGTGTAGGGGGCAGCCTTACCATACTCTCCTTGGTCATAACTTAGCTTTTTGCTTTAGTTTTTTAAATATGTAAGATAGGGATAATAATAGTTTCCTCCAAAACTATGGGAGTGCAGCGGTGACTTACTGCAGGTGACTGATGAGTGTTTACCATTCAATACTTATTTATTATCCTCTCTCCCTAATTCAACGGTGACAACTTTTCAGTAAGTTAGGTCATAGCTATGTCTGATTTTTTCTTTTTTGGTTGTTCACTTTGCTTCTTTCTTCAAATTTCAGCCTTTTGTCCATGGAATTACAATTGTCTTATTTTTTTTTTTTGCTTTCAAATTTTTGAGAATCGACTGTGAATACTATGGATAGGTATAGAATATATACACATACCATGTGCACACATCTATATAATTATATATACCCTTTACATCAATCAAGCTGATATTAGCTAACATTAATTGTCTCATTAGGATTTCTGTTAGCCAGTCCTGGAGTCAGGAATCTTTGAGAAATTTAATTGACTCAAGTTAATTGTAATTCTTCCTACGAGTTTTATTATGATAACTCCTAAGCTGATTGTAATAGTCTATATTATACACAGTACTGAGATTCTTCAAATGTATTCTACATACAGGGTGATGAAAGTTCTGATAGTAATGACACTACTGTGTTTAATTTAGATATCCATCACCAATGCTGTCTGGGTCTGGGTCTGGGTCTGGGTTTGTTTGCTGTTCACTATTTCATTGTTAAGCAGATTCCTGTCATAAGGTTCTTTTCCCTCTAGAGCATCTTGAGAGGTAATATAGTCCCATAGGAAGGATACATGTTCTCGAATCAAAAGGACCTAAATACAAAAATTTCTTCACTCACTCTATGAGAAGGACACATTAAAAAACTGATTGGCTTCTATTTCCCTCAGATATAATGGTGCAGTAACTTAAGTGAAATACTCAACATATACATAATAGTATTTAATATACAAAGCTAAATATGATTAAGCATCTAGTAAGTTATTTCAGGATATACCTATTTCTTTTTTTGGGGGGGGGTCCAGTCGTGGGGCCTGAACTCTGGCCTGGGCGCTGTCCCTCAGCTGTTCAGCTCAAGGCTAGCACTCTACCACTTGAGCCACAGCGCCACTTATGGCTTTTTTTCTTTTTTGCTTATGTGGTGCTGAGGGGTCGAACTCAGGGCCTCATACATGCAAGGCAAGCGCTCTACCACTGTGCCACCTTCCCAGCCCGAATGTGCCTATTTCTATAGAATACAGTATGACACTCAAAGACTAATTAATGGCTTTGGGATTTGACTTAATTAATTATTTATTTTGCAGTGCTGGAGATTGAACCCAGGGCCTCACATGTGCTGCACAAGTGCTCTACCACTGAGCTGTATCCCAAGCCCCTTTAAATCTATGTCTTATAAAATGTTGCTTTTGGAAGTGGCGCTGTAGCTCAAGTGGTAGAGCACTAACCTTGAGCTGAAAAGCTGAGGGACAGCATTCAGGCCCAAAGTTCAAGCCCCACGACCGACAAAAACAACAACAAAATAATAATAAAATAAAATGTTGCTTTTAACTATTATTACTTGAACTTACTGTCTTAGTGGAAGATGTGAACTCTGAAAGTGTTCTCTTCAGGGAAAATCCTTTAAGTGCTATCTCTTCTAACTATGATCCAGGCAATATTAGGTGAACCATCTAACTTACTGAGTCTGTTTTCTTGTTAAATCAAAGAGTTGAAAAAAAATAAATAATCTCGAAGGTGCTGCTCTGAAAACATTAATTCTAATTTCACTTGACTAGGTTAAAACATGAAGTATTCCTTAGTGATAGCATGTTTATATCAAACTATAAAACAGCTTATCCACCAGTTCAACTTGATAATGCATACTTTGAAACAATTGCTCAAATCACAACTGTGAAAATATTTTAATAGTAATACTTACTTTGCATTTCGATTGACTGTTGTATGTATGTTTGCATATAGTTATATGTTTTATAAGAAGAAGACATATAAAGGACTCCCCACTACATTGGGTGTGGTGGTACAACCTGCAGTCCCAGTCATTTCAGACACAAGGATTTGAGGGATCAAAATCTGAGGCAAAAAAGCTTAAGATCCTACCCAAAAAAATGACTAAAGCCCAGCAGGGCTGAAAGTGTGGCTCAGCCTAGCATAAGCCCTGAGTTCAAAGTCTAGTGCTACTCCTCCCCTAAAAAGACTACCTTTTAAATAACTCCCCAAGGATGTATAATATTCCATAGCCAAATCTCAAAGAAAATCCAGTTACTAGTATCCATCAAAGCTAAGAAACCTGTGCCTGGGTCAATTATTCCTTTTCCTTCTCCCAGTATTCTGCCAGACTTAAATTCCCATGTTCTCATTTTATTCTATCTTTGATTTAGAACCAAAAGCAAAGTAGGAAAGACATTATATAATTTGTAACTGTTCTTTCCTCAATTATCAAAACTCACAGCACAAAAGAAGCTTATGTTCCTCTCTGCATCTTTCCAGAGCATCTGAAAATGGTTTTACATTTTGATTCCATTTGGATAATTGTTGACTGGTAATGACATGTCATATGTGTAATGTACTTTCTAGATTGAATGTCATTTAAATATCTACATTTTAGGGCCAACAATTTCCAAAGGTGATCCTCCTAGCCTAGTTTCCTACTTGCAGAAAGATGGGGACTTTGGTTTCCAAAGTGATCATGAAAGGCATAGGAACAATTTTACATGTGTCACTGCTATTTTTCTAAAGGAAAATACATGTAGTTGTATAGATATACATTACAACCCGCTGTACCTACATGGTCTATAGATTTTTGTGACTCGCTAATTGAATCAAAGCTAATTTCTATTAGACTCTATGCAGATTCTAAAGCAGCATGAAAATGGAGCAATGAATTGGGAAATGAGATTAATCATGAACATTTTGAAAGAGTGACTTTTCCAAAAATGCCATAATGCACTATAAAGATTATGAGCTGGGCCAACATGCATCTATCAATAAGAATTCCAATTTGGGAAAATGAGTAAATGTGGGTAAATTTGAAAATATATTTAAACAAGCACAACTATACATCCACACTTAAAAATGTGGATGATAAGGTCTTCTCTGTAAGATTATTGCCAAATAAATGAAATGTAAGGCAAGGGAATACAAGGATTTCTCAACACGAACAACTTTGTTAAAATCTTAGCGCCATTAGGACAGAATTCAAAATGATGTCTTAGGAATTGAGAGCCATCCTAGTTAATTTGTCATATAACTGTTTCCCAATATAACTGTCTAGTCACTTAATAAGAGTGTGAGGTCTCAGGCACCACTAGTTGCTAGGCAACAAAGAAAAGCAAATAAGAATTCCGTTGGACTGAGCTTGGGGACTGTAAATCAGCTGTAGAGACAGAGCCTGAAGAAGTGATCTGCAAAGACTTGTTAGTCCCATTCGGTCTTTATAATCACACTGACATAAAGGAGGACTGATTTATAATTATTTTAATTAGTATTGTCATCATCATCATCATCATTCTCACATACCTCACCCTCATGTTTTATAGGTAAAAATACCAAGGTTCAGAAAGCTTACTCAATTGCCTGAACACAGGCATCCCAAGATAGTACTGAGAATTTCTCATTACACAATGGAATCATTCAATCACAAATGGAACATCTTACATGTTGAAATGTCCACAACATATTTAGAAGATAACTAATCTGTGAGTTCACCAAAAGTTATTTATTTATTTACTTATTTTAATGCCAGTACTGGGGCTTGAACTCAGGGTCTTGAACTTTCACATGGGTGCTTTACCATTTGAGTCACAGCTCAACTTCTGGCTTTTTCACTGAGGTAAGACTCTCATGGACTTCTCTGTCCCAGCTGGCTTCAAACCACAATTCTCAGATCTCAGCCTTCTGAGTAGTTAGGATTACAAGCATGAGCCACCATACGAGCAATTTATTTTTTACCTTTGTTGTTATCATAGGTCCTAGAATCTACCCGATGCTCACTAAGTATTTCCTGTCTGATAGATACAAAACCTAGCTGTCTTTATTCACCAAAATGAGCAGAAAATAGGCTTCTTTTCCTCAGCAGAGCAGAAACAATCAAAGAAATACTGTTTGGGTAAAATGCTGATCTCTTTTCATTCCTCTTTCTCCCTGGAAGTTCTCTGAATCCTCTCTGTCATTGCAGTTTGTTTACTCAAAATTCATATCTTTGTTGCCTTCTAGTATAGACATGCTTGAATGTTTATCACTCAAATCTCGTATAAAAGTGTTTTCTTTTTTAGGTAAGATCAGGCAAAGAGGTACTGAATGAATAACACTTGATTGGGAATGGTAAATAACCATGTAATTAAAACTGTAAACACTGTGTGTGGTGATTTTAATGTAATTTGAGGACTTGTAAATTACATGGTCATAAAATGGCACTTGGGCTTAGGCTTTACAAAAATATCCATGTTTGTATGAGATTAATTAGTGCAGTTTGCATAAAGACATTGAGTAAAGCACTTTCAGAACGTTCTCATTTGTAAGGTTTTCTTATTTATAGGCCTGAAATTTTGTTTCTCATGCACACTTTCTCTCTGTCTTCATGAAATTATCATCATTGTCCTCAGATTTTTTTTTGGTAGTTGAAAATTAACCTGGATTCTATAAACAGTTGATGGGAGGAAGTTATACTTATAAATAGATTTTATTTTCACTCTTGAAACGGATGGTCATTTTACAAGCTGGTCACATGATTGCATCTTTGATTTAATTCATGAGTGATTACATGTCTAAATAGGCCTTTTCACTGTTAGTAGGATTTGTGTGTATAATCTTAGGAATCATAGACATGAAAACTCCAGAAAAATAACCATAGCAGAGGTGGCCATTGAGTAGTTTTATTACTGTCTTCCTTTCATGGAAGAAACTGCCTAGCAGGTATCTTCTTTGGTCTGTGTGGCCATAAGGGTATTTAGACCCAAGATAACCTTCTCATCTGTTTTTCCATTTTCAGGAAATTTTACCCTTGCAAAAGCAGACACAGACATGGTAGAAACTCTTATAGGTTTATGTGATGTTAAAATAATTCATAATAATAATAATAATATGTGATTGTGATGATGATGTGCAATTTTTAATAATAATTATTCCCTTCGTGCTGGGCTAAGCATTTGATAAGCATTACCTCATTTAATCCTTGCAATGCTATTGATCTATTTATGCATATAAGAAAGCTGAAATGTAAACGTTTAATGTTAAAAGGGACTTCTTTAACCTTTCATGGTTGTATAAAAACAGGGTTGAAAAATAATCGTGGTTTTTTTCTGACTCCAACGTCCTTTGTCTTAATTTCTTTATTGCACAGTTTCAGTTGATTAGAGCCAAGCATCCATTGAGATGTTCTGGGCAGTCCAATTTTGTGACATTTTGTTTTACGTGCCTCATATCTTAGACAGACATGTTTCTTAGGTAAGAACTGAGTTACAAAGGAAGGGAAAGGCCTGGGTGCTGAACAGAGTATCTCACACATGGAGGAGGTAATATTCGCACTTTCTGGGACCATTGTGAAACTGTTCTCTTCACACCTCATATCGATCATGGCTGTGTCAGATATTGCAGGTTTTTATAAGTCTAGTTACTCACTTTTGGCAGCACTGAGATCGGAGAGCTCATTTCACTAGGAGACAAGGTGGTATGCTATCACAAACCAGCCCTGAGGTCCAAGACATAGGGAAGATTTTTGACAGGAGAACAGGGGGATGCAATGGAGTTGCAGCCAGGAAGCTTTCTACTACCATCCAGAAACATGATCTTAAATGATCACAAAGGAGATGAAGAGAAAGAATGCTGGCCATGATCGCCTGGTTTTTGGCAGATTGGAAATCTTGTCATTTTACCCAGACATCCATTTTTCATCCTAATGACTGCCATAAACTTGAGCTAAAGCAGACATTAGTCTCTAAATATTTGATTATTTATTTGTAACAAAAACATGATATACAGTGCCAGATTTCCATGAATCCCATTAAAACAAATGATTAAGTAAAAGTAGATATCTCTCTCTCTTTTCTTTCTTTCTTTTTTTCTTTTGTTTTTTTTTTTGTGCTTATCCTAGGGTTTGAACTCAGTGCTTGGGTGTTATCCATAAGCTTTTTTTGCTTAAGGCTAGCACTCTCCCCTTGAGCCATAGCTCTACTTTCAGCTTTTTCTTCTCTCTCTCTTTTTTTCCCCTTTTTTCAGTGGTTAATTGGAAATGAGAATCTTATGGACTTTTCTGTCCAGGCTGGCGTGGAACTGTCATCCTCAGATCTCAGCCTCCAGGGTAGTTAGGATTACAGTCATAAACCACCAGCACCCAGCTTCGTCAGATATACCTTAAAGGAAAACAAGCAAGTTAAAAAGGGCCATAAACTTGGATTTCATTCATTCATTCATTATGCATTTTGACCCTCTATTATGTGATAGATATTGAAGTGAGCAGCTATTAGGCACCAGTTGTTGAGAAGCAAAAGAGGAGTAAAATGTCCATAAATCCAGGGTTTCTCGATGGAAAGCTGCATATTGATTTGAGTTCAGAAGTGACTGTTACTCACATATCTGTTACATGGCCATAAACATCAATGGATTTGGAAATGTCTGTGAGTATAATTTTTTTCAGCACAGGTGGAGCTAATTATAGATGGCTATTTTGACACGGGCAGCAACATGACACTCCCTCTCTCTGATCATCAAACCTCTGTACAAGATTCCACATGCTTTTACCTCCCACATATTATGAGCTATTAAGTCCAGCTGCTTCTTTCTCTGTAAGAAACTTAAAAATACCCTCGGTTGGTTAGGCTTTCCAGTTGCATCCTTTTTCTCTGGACCTAGCTGACCTCACTCTATTAAACGGCAGCTGATATAATTAATACTCTAATGTGCTAAATTCCAAAGCTTTCTCCAACTTTGAGATTTTGACTAAGCCAAAGCAGAGCTGTGTTTTCCCTTTGGTTTTCAGTCAGTGAATCTGTCACCCTTTTTACCCCCTTTAGCTTCTGAAGAATAGTATCACCTTTCAATATGGTACAAACATTTAGGTTGTGCTCACTGAAGCAAAATTTTCGAGTATTTGATTCTTTCTCCGATTATTGGACTCCCAGGTAAATTAAATGTCAATGTGAGGGATAGCTTCACCCACTCTAGTAGCTGGCTTTATTCAATCCAAAGAACCATAAAGGAACAGCTAGCACAGATCATGTGCACAATTCAGAAGACTTTTAAAAATCACATTCAAAAACGCTTTCCCCCAGTGAACATGACCTGTCCAACCAGAAATTCTAGAGAGAAGACAGGAACCCCCAAATATTCATCAGATTGCACACCTCAGATTAAGTAAAATTCCATTGCAGGTGTTAAATAAAACAACTCCCTCCCCCCATTCTATGTGGCACCAAATGAAGTAATCAGTTCATTTTTCAAATTGTGTATTACATAACAGCCATGTGTCATATAATCTTGGGACAGGGACCTCATGGAACTAGATAATATGTAAAAAAGAAAAAAAAGTAGGAAAGAAAAAGAGGTAAGCTCTTTTAAATTCTCCCATAGTTTCCTTTTCAGAATTACCATCCCTTTCTACTCTCCTCTCCATCCATCCAAGGATGAGTTGTGAGTCACAATAGACCCCAGTTTTCCCTGAGAATCCAAGTGGTACATGGCCACATTCCAGCCCAAATGGACTAGAAGCAATGGCAGAACCTTTGTGTTTGGTAGGAGCCTCAGATCACCTCCAGGTAATTGTGAGAGGTTAATCTCATCCCTGGAGCATGAATGGAGCTACACATCAGCCCTTTCTGCCTCCTTCCTTCAGCCTTGTCTCCTGGGTTTAGCAAGTACAGGGAAAGGATGCATCATCTGCAACGATTTCCAGGTTCATTTAGAAGAAAGTCAGCTTTTCGGTGGAACCCAGTCTGTCTGAACAAGATTCCTTGATTTATCACAGCCAGAGAGGCAGCTGGATGGAGAAGCCATGCTGGAGAGAACCAGCAGGCCCGAGCCCCAAGTCCCTGGGAAGCCTCAAGTCTTTCCCATGTCATTCCCTAACTTGGTCTCCTTCATGGCTCATTATGTAGGACCAAAGAACTTGAAACTAAGTGAATTAGAAATAGGAAATAAACCCTCATGTGGAGGGCATACTCTCAAGGAGAAAAAAAATGGTCCTTTTACATAGAACTACTTCCAGAAGAAATATGACCAAATAGAAGAAAATATCAAAGTTCTCTGAGAGTCATATACCAAACCTGAACTTTTTATTGACACAAGGAGTTTAATATTTTTATCCATCCCTGTGCACAAATTTCATAATTTTAGAGCAGCTAAGACTCACTATAAAATCCTGGAATGTTCAGTATGAGAGTCAAGGGATTGACCTGTTCACAGCTAAAGGAGCTGATGACATGAACCGAAGTGGTTTGTATTTGCAGGATATTTTCATCCGGCAAACATGGGCTCTTGGAACTTTGGTGTAAAGAGAAATTCCAAGGTTTAGGAGGAAAACAGTATGTTTTGAAACTGACTTTGTTCAACACTTGGTGTAATTCAATGATCCATGAAGGAGAGCCATATCTGGGAACGAGACCAAGTTCTCCCAATCAAACAAACAGGAGATGCAATCTGGTCTGTTGACACTAAAGGAATATTCCACTTTTTCCACTGTGAGCAAAATTAGACTATTTCTGAAGCAAAATTAGACTCTTAGGCAGCATGATCTAGTCAGAATAGACTCAGATTCTTACCAGCTGCTGCTTGCATTATTGCCATCCCTGGGCCAATAAGAGAGCATACTGCTGAATTTGAAATGCTCCTTGTCCGTCTCCGGACTGCTATTTTGGCCACTCTGAGGATAGATAGCTGATTTTAAAAATGCTCCCCATCAAAACGAATCTCACATTAGTATGCACTTCATGTTCATAACTATGTTACCCTAAGTAGCTTTTTAATATTTTATTATAATTAGTATACGTATCTGTGTGCCCCTCTCAAAACTAAACTTTTATTAACCCCAGCTGTTGTCTGATTCTGGAACAAAACTGAACACATCATGAATAAACTAATCAGCCAAATAATATTTGTTGAATATGTATTGATATCCGCACTTGATAATTGATCATCAGATAGTGCTTCGTCTGATGAGGAATTTCAGAAAGAAGGAGGATTTTGTGCTTGTTGTTTTGTATTACACTGTTGCTTCAATGAATTACCAAAGAAAAGAAGTAAGTGCTATGAGACCAGGTACTAGGTTGTCCTGAGTGATAGACACTTTGCAGCCATTTGGCTACAATTCATCATTTGATAAATGCTGGAAAACCTGAAATTTGGCCTCAATTTTTACTGTAAACTGCCTTGACGATGGGCTAGCTAAAATAATGCATGAAATTCAAGGGTCACTTCCCTCCCTGCTATCTCAAAAAAAAAGAATAGAAGCAATCCTGAATTTCCAAGTCATATATTCCCCCTCATTCTAGTACGTTTTTGCTCTATCTCTTACCACTTCATCGGTAAAGAAAAATAAAATGAATTTTTATTTATTTATTTATTTATTTTTGTTCATCAAGGTGTTTGAACTCATGGCCTGGGTACTGTCCCTGAGCTCTTTATCTCAAGGCTAGTACTCTACCACTTTGAGCCATAGTTCCACTTCTAGTTTTCTGGTGGTTAATTGGAGATAAGAGTTTCATGGACTTTCCTGCCTAGGCTGGCTTTGAACTGTGGTATTCATATCTCAGTCTAATGACTCTTTAAAAAAATTTTTTTACTAGACTATATCCCTTCTTTTGAAGTCCAATATTGTTCCCTGATGATTCGTTTTGGAGTAAAAGATTTTCTACCTTCTACTGGGATTTTGTGAAAGTTTCTTAAGTGTAAAAGTTTTCAGCTATCACTAGTAATTTTTGTCTTAAAAACCATAAATGGGGGAATAAGAATGTCACAAAGTTTTAAAATCACTATTTTTTCCCTGGGATATGTTTATTGCAGCATTATTTACCATAGTTAACATACGGAACCAACCCAGATGCCCCTCAGTAGATGAATGGATCAAGAAAATGTGGTATACATACACAATGGAATTCTATGCCTCCACCAGAAAGAATGACATTGTCCCATTTGTTAGAAAATGGAAAGACTTGGAAAAAATTATATTAAATGAAGTAAGCCAGGCCCAAAGAAACATAGGTCCCATGGTTTCCCTTATTTGCAATAACTAGTATATGTCGAGACAAGCAAAAAAGTTCAGATAAGTTGGTGTTAGGCTAAATGAACTCCAAGATAAGGACTCAAGTGGTTTTTCTTTCTTGCTATTGTTTCTAAGGTTTATAAGGTACCACGTGATTTTTTCAATGCTTTGTATGTCCCCCCCCGCACAGTATAACCCCTGTTTTCACAGTATTTGATGTTGTTCTAATTTGGGGAGGGGAAGGGAAAAAACAAATTGTTTCAATAGAGATACAGCTGAACCCATTGCAACAATGAGCTGTACAAGATGCTATATTGAAAAATGAATGTTACAACTTTGGCGGGAGGGGAGAGGGGGCGTGGGGGGTTGGGAGGGCAGGGATGGGAAGGGGAAACAAAGGAGGAGGTAAAAATGCTTGATAAGAAATGTACTCATTACCTTGCTCGTGTAATTGTAATCCCTCTGTACAGTATTTTCACAATTAAAAAAATTATTAATAAAAAAAGAATCTGTACATTCAACCAGATTTCCGCACATGGTATTTAAAGTCATTGCTCTACAATTACAAATACAGTGCATGGGATTGAGAGAAACTATGTGACCAGGAGAGAGCATATTGTGCAAGTTCCTTTTCTAAAACCTCTGAGAAAAAAAAAAGGAATGGTATTCCTTCATCTGCTCCCTCATCTTAATGGGTCTTTTAATAAAAAACAACAACAACAACAAATGACAAATGAAGAGCAGAAGTCGAAGGGAGAATGTAGCAAAACTGCAATGTATATAACCTACCAAATTAAGAAAAGTGAATGGGAAGGTGAGTTTGGATGGGGAGGAATGGGTAAGAATGTGAAAAAGGGTGACTTTGATCAAAACACTTTGTATTCACATACAGATTTGTTGAATGGCATATCATTTGTACAACCATTTAAAGATTTTTTTTAATTTAAGCAAATAAGGAAGCAAACAGTCTTCAGTTGATGGATAACTTCCCTCTTGACCTCACTACCTCTATTCCTTTACAACAAAAGTAGTTGAAAGGATTTAGTACAAAAACAACCTGCTGGCCATTCCAAGAAAAATCCTGTATGTATTTGGCAGCAAAAACCTGATGCCTTCTTCCTGAAATGGAGGGCAAACAGCTTATCTGGTTTTGTCTGTGTATCATCGTTGCATTTCCAAGATTAGAAGCTCACTGTAGCAAAATGAAATTCAGCCAGTGATGAGTCTATACTATGCGTCTCTGTATGTGGCCAAAAGAGAAAAAAAATATGCATCTAATGCCACTCTTCATTTTTTGATCATCTCTTCCATTTGGTTTTTGAAATGCAGTGATTTCTGAATAAAGGGCCAAACACTTGAGAAAATGCTTTATAACAATTTTGTGAAAAGACAAGTTAATTGTAGCTAAAACTATTTGAAAAGCTAAAGCAGCTCATATACTTTGATCCCTTAAGGACTTGCTTTTACAAGTAGTCATTTTTTTAAATAAAGTGCAAGCACAGTTACTATTAGTTATGTATTTTCTTCCTTTTTAAAATTTTAAGCCAGATGAGAATTTCACGGAATTTAAAATTGAGAACACTTCTTAGGGAAATATTTAAACCAGTATCACCATTCACCATTAAATTCTCAGTGAGGGATTTTTGAGAAATTGAGTAGAAAACACAAAGTTCCTACACAGCTTTCTCCTCTGTCATAATCTTCTGTTTTGTGGTAAGTTTATTACATTTAATCAATCAATATTGATGTACTATTGCTACCAGAAGTCTACAGTTTACCCTCAGGTTCATGCTTGGTGCTGTAGGTTTGAATACAGGGAAATGAATTCAAATATGTATCTACTCTTCCAGAATCATACAGAACACTTTCCCTGGCTAAAAATTTCTACTGTGTGCTACTTATTCAAAACTCCTTCTTTAATTGTGCTGGTACATACCCTTCACTTTATTTCCTTCATTTATAACAATAAATGCATGTATCATAAAAATACACCCTCGTTCACGGTTTCCATTGGGGGAAGTACTAGATGTGCAATGTATCACAACAGAACAATGAAACCAGTTAAAATTGTTTTAAGAAAGGGAGAGAAGAGAACAAAGGAGACTTGCAGGAAGTAAGGTTGACAGAGTACATTATATGAATGTGTGGCAAGGTCACAATGACATTCCTTCCCTTTCATAGGTAACTATGCAAATTTGAAAAACCTTTTTCAAAAGAAAGTATATGTCAGGTATAGTGGTTCATGACTGCAATCCCAGAACTCAGGAGAACGAGACAGAAGGATCACAAGATTGAGTCCAATCTGGGCTACAAGTATGGCTGTGTGCACACATCATGCCTATTTACTGGCAGGTACCTGGGTAATTGCAAACCTTTTATTTCTCCTGCTCTTTGAACAAGGGATTCTTCACACTGTTCACAGGTGAACAGTGATCTAGCTGGCCCTGGCCCCAATCTCCTCAATTACTTCACATTCTAATCACCCTCATTCATATAAGACCCAAAGTCACCTTGATGGGCACATTGGATCATAATATAAATTTTTCTCTCAAACCCCTGCATCTTTTGATGTTTCTTCAGTTGAAAAAGTATCAGCCACTGTATTTCCCTGGTTTATATTTAAACAATAGTTTTGTTTCTGGGCCACTTGGAAAATCCTCTGTCATTCCAGATTTTCACGCATGTACCATTGAATCTCCTGATCACCTGTTCAGGTTCTTTATAGAGTGGAAACACAATAAATGTGGTGAAATATTTAATGCATGCATGAATCCATTCGGAAGGAATGAAAGGCTTAGGGTTTTCTGTTGTTGTTTTGGAGGGATTTTTTTTTAGCCTTGTTGAAGTAGGAATCAATTTTAGAAGTATCTTTCTGCAGTTCACCACAGTAATACCAGAATTTGATGGACCAACCCTAGTGAGTGTCATTCTGTGGTCAACGTGGTTGCTTTGTCATGGTCAAGGTTATATACCCTCCCATCTCTCAACAGCTTCAAATCAATGGGCATCGTGCAGGAATATGCACCAAGCCCACAGAAACCGGGCGCTGTCTCTGTTTGATAAAGAGACTTCTTGTTTATTCATCCCAGCACTTTCATTTTGCATTCAAAAGACAAAGCAGCAACAGGAGCTGGTTGGGAGAAGAATAAGAGCTGCCAGAAGGAACAGAGTGGGGGTTCATTCAGTTGTCACTTGCAGCCCATTCCTTGTCTGAAGCATCTTTAGCCTTCTAATTGTCTCCCTCCCCTTTCCTGTGTCTGCCTCTCATACACTGAACACTTGCTGAACACTCCCAGACAGCTTTACAATTTGGCTCCGAAATTGTCAGGCAGTAAAAATTCCATGAAAAATACTCACTGCTCCCGCCCATGTGTATTAATCAGTGGAGACTTTGTGTGTCTCTTTGTCCACCCTTATTATACTCGAGGCTGCCCAAGGCAATACTGAAAAAAGCAGGCAAAGTTGTTCATTGTCTTTTGCTTCCTACATCCCTGGTTCAGGAGTCCTTCTCTTGTTCCTTTTCAGCCGTTCTCAGGCAGTGATGAAATTTATATCCTTACATCTGGTTATTATGACTGACAGAATAGATCGCTCTACCTGGGAGAATTTGCATTTTAAAATACCTGGCCTAGATAGACAGGGAAATCTTCAACCTAAAGGAATCAGATTCTCAGTTGTGTCATTTGGGGTGCCAGAGAGGCTGCATGGATATGGGATATCAGAGTAGGGGGCTGCTAGGGACCCTCAAATCATACTCAGAAAGAAGCAGTTGCTACGGATATTGGAATATTTAACCCCTAAGATTCTCCTTCTCTTGTCACGGAAGTCAGTTTTATTTCTGTGGTGAATAAACTCACCATCCACCACCTATGCAAGCAGCCCGGAAGCACAAATGGAAAGTGAACAGAAAGAATATTCTCATTATCCTCTCTGGTTTTCTAAATCCATGAACTTTTGCTTTGTGTTTGACAGCTTCTCAAGGGAAAAGGCAAAGGGTCCCATGATCAAAGTTGGTGGATTTCATCTCTCTGGTTTTTTTCTAGTGCATAAGCAAGTAAAGATTCACCATGCTAGAAATCGTTTAGTGTCTCACCATATCCTACAAATTAAAGCCTTCAGGACGTATACTTGGGCTGCAGAGGCAAATAATTACAGGCCCTAGAACAGGAATATTCCATTGGCCTGTCCATGTTTTCTTGGGCTGTTTGGTCACTTCCTTCATTGTTTAAGTTTCAGCAATATTCCATCTCTTTAATCCATGGTTGTATACATCCATGTACCCATTTTAGCACCAAGTCTCCCACACCATGGTGGCTTGCCTATCTGTGCAATTACTCAGAGGTTTTATGTTTTCATAATCTCACTACTTAGCACAGAGCCTGGCACACAAAAGATATCAAAAAACTTATCTGATAAATTTATTCAGTGAACTTTTTGAGAATACTACATGCAATTTCCTTTTAGATGACTAGAACAGAGGTAAGAAAAGCTATAAGGTACAGGTTAAATTTAGATGACTGCCTGTTTTTTGTAAATAAATTTTTATTGGAAAAGAGCTGCCTAGACTCATTTAGGGATTGGTCAATGGAGTCTTTTGAGCTACAACAGCAGAACTGAGACAGAAATCCTGCAGGTCAGACATCTTCAAATCATTACTATCTGGATTGCCTGGTTTTGTAAAACAAAAATGTGCCCTCTATCCCCCCACCCCCACCCTAGCCTTAGGAAAGAGTGCCAGAGAGGAAAAGAGAACTAGAGGGTTGGGTATGAGATGGGGTGAACTAACAGGGGCTTAGAGAGTGGCTAGGGACAAAAGCATGGTGATGACCTTCATTGCCTCTCAAGGGCAGTCCTGTTTTCAAGAGCCTTCTCAGCCCTGAAGCACAGAACTCCCAAGTGAAAGTGGGAAAAATGAAGATGAACTTGCTATAGGAGCCTGGAACACAAGGGTTGTTGTCGACTGTTTACTAAGGCAAAGAGAAGGACAAAGCTGGAGTTAGTAAAAGCACTAATGCCTAATAATAACGGTACCAGAGAGCTTTTTAGATGCCCCATTAAAAAGACTTCTTTGTCCTACTAAATGCCAGGATAACAGTCTGATCTCAGAGACCCCATTCCTGCACGTTATTCTTAATGAGCCTTCTAATGAGGGAACAGTATTTATTTCCTTAGGAGACTCATCACTCCCCATCTTAGCCTATTATTGAAATATATGGTGTGGTGTGAAAAGCTTGAAAAAAAGCACACTGAACTGTCGCTGTTCCTCTTCCAATGGCCTCTGTCACCACTTAAGGACAGAGGAAGATGTGCAAACTGAATTTGAAAAGTAACAAGTTCCACGAGTGCCTCTACTTCTAACAGGAAAAAGAATCATAAAAACTGAGACATTTACTGTCAATCTCAGCAGATATATTTCTCTAGTTGCACTGTTTTCCAAAAACTTTATTTAGAGAATATGTTGTCTAAATGAAAGAGAACCTTGCTCTGTTATTTAAACCTTTGGAAATATTTCATCTCTTGGCTCATCAAAATAGTAGGAATAGCTGGATGGAAGTGGCTCATACCTGTAATCCTAGCTATTCAGGAGGCTGAGATCTGAGGTTGTAGTCAAAGCCAGCCCGGGAAAGAAAGTCCATGACATTCTTATCTTCAATTAGCCACCAAAAAGTCCGAAGTGATGGAGCTGTGACAGCCTTGAGTGAAAAATAACTAATAATGACTAAAAGCTAAGGGACAGCACCCAAGCCTTAAGCTCAAGCCTTAGTATCAACACACTGCACACACACACACACACACACACACACACACACACACACACACACACACACAGAGGAATTAGGAATCAATAGGCATGAAGGCTTGACTTAGAACTCAGTCCTCATATATTATGGCAAAGTATTGAAAACTATTCAAGTCCTCTCCATAAAACCATTGCTTCAGCTGCCTTTAAAAAAAAAAGAACCCAAAAGAACACAATTATTCCTTAATACTAAATAATAACATCAAATATCCAATCTGTTCAAATTTCTCCAGTTGTTTCATAATTTAAGGGTAGCAAAACCCTTAGCCTTTTAATTTTTAGGCTTTTCCACAATCCCACATTACCCATTTTGATGAATTCTTGAAGAACTCAAGGCTTTATACCATAGAATTCCAGCATTCTCAATGTGACAGGTTTATCCTTCTTGGCACCCTTTCATAAGCTACTGTGTGTTTTCTATAGTTAAAACTAGAAGTTTGCAATTTTTTTTTAAATGTCATCATGTTTCAGAAATACATCCTGATAAAAAAGACTTAGCTTCAAAGCTTTTCATCAAACAAATATAATAAGAAATCAGGGGAAGTGGTGCTGTGGCTCAAGTGGTAGAGTGCTCACCTTGAGCTGAAGAGCGCAGGGACAGCGCCCAGGTCCAGAGTTCAAGTCCCATGACTGACCAAAGAAAGAAAGAAAGAAAGAGAGAGAGAGAGAGAGAGAGAGAGAAAGAAAGAAAGAAAGAAAGAAAGAAAGAAAGAAAGAAAGAAAGAAAGAAAGAAAGAAAGAAAGAAAGAAAGAAAGAAAGAAATCAGGATACAGGGAAGCAAGGCCAAAACTGTTGATAATTGTTGAAGCTGAGTGATGGGTATTTTGTTATTTATCCCACTTAAATGGAATAAATGGTTAAGTGTCTAAATTTTATTATGATTACATAGACACTGGACTCAGGTGTCGATCATTAGTGGATCATGTGCTTAGCATGAAAGAAGAAGCCCTGAGTTCGATTCTCAGTACCAAAATTGTGTGTGTGTGTGTGTGTTTGTGTGTGTGTGTGTGTGTCTGTATTTGTAGTACCATAGATGTTTCTCAGATAGGAACCACTAAGACCTGCATGAGATTTATCTGATAATCCAATAGAAGCAGAATTATTTCCTGTGGTTTCAAACCCTATCCTGAATATTAAGTAGACTGCTTATTACTATTGGGCTTTGAGAAGTAGCCTGGAAAATTCAGGGTCAGCTAAAGGTGGTAGGGAAAACCTGAGTGTTACTGATCCACAAACTTTGAGCTAGAGTTGAAATGGCTTCCTTCCTTCTTTCTGTTTTTCCTTCCTCCCTTCTTTCCTCCCTTTCTTCCATCCTTCTTCCTTTCTTCTTTCCTTCCTTCCTCTCATCCTCCTATTCCCTCTCTTTCTCTTTCTCTCTGCAAAATCTTTTGCTCTGCCAAAACAATCTGTAGAGATTTTGTTTATGAGTGTAAAAGCCTATGGAAATATTTAAACAACAGGGTTGTCAGAGAGCCCCTGGGGTTCAACACCCTTAATTTTGTTAATATAGAAAAATAAGACCTGAGAAGCAAAGTGATGTGCTCACTCAGGTGGTAATCTTGTGAAAGATTGCTACCAGAAGTAGTACTCTGAGCCCAGATGATGGCTACCCCATCATTCAATATATGGTGGATAAACCTTTGTCATTTTTTGAGCCACTCAACACCCTTCATTGTCGAGTTTGTCTTAGAAATTGTCTGGAATCTGCCATCTTCTTCCCTCTTGCCAGTTTGAATGTAGACACACTACTGCTATGCCAACTGAGGCTGAAAGTGAAAGAGGAAAAACCATGGAGACTATGATGATTCAGTGGGATGTCAAGAGCCTGGAGGAACACTTAGACAGTGCAGCACCATTAGGAGCCCAGAACGACCGTCTTTCTATGGTATGACCTCAGATGAATTGGTTTCTGCCAATCACCCATTTTCCTGTTCCATCCTCTGGGATGCTCATGGAGTCTCTAAATTCCCAGATAGAAGACCCCAGGCCTTTGCTAGAGTTTGTTTCTGTTGCTTGTGGCCAAAAGAGGAAGATGAAACTGAAGCTCATTTCTTTGGATGCTTGTAGATGTGGCCACATGGCTTGAAACAGGCTTCCTTTACCATTCAAATGTGAAAACGATGTTTTCATTTACACAGCCCATTTTTTATTCAATGAGGTACTAATTTAAAAAAAATGGGTTCATTTCAGAATTCTGATCCCTGGCTTATCTTGAAGAGGCAGGACATCTGATAACACCAAGGCTCCAATCTCACAGGGTGACAACCCCGGTAGAAATGAGTAGCCATTCTGCCCTCTGTGGCAAAGACAACAGTTTGCAGGTCATTGGTCTCCATACAGCCCAATTATTTCATTTACGTGATTTACCTGGGCTGGCAGGCATTTGAGTTTGTGGTCTCATTTTCTAGCTATGTAAGACCCCTTTTATATCTTTGTATGTAGTATTTATTTTCCTATCTTCATGGCTTTCTACAGGGTGTGCTTTCTGTCTCATTCACCTTTGATCTATGCTTTGAACGCTTCCACATCCTTCCTGATGTGACTACATATCTTGTTCTCTTTGAAGCCTGTGCTAATTTCACTCAGAAAAGTGAGATGGCTATGTTGCATTCCCCAGGTCCTGGTTTCAGTTTTTGGTTTCTTTCTAGTTTTTCACGATGACTTTGCCTTAGAGAAATAATTTCCTTTCCTTTCCTATCTTGTAGCCTCTCTCTTTCCTCTTCCTTCTCCCTCCCTTCCCCCTTCTCCTCTTTTTCCATCATCTCCCCTTCCCCTTTTTCTCTCTGCATATTTTTTTTATTTCAGAATCACAGACACCAAGAAATGAATGGCTCTGCGAATGTGTTAAGTCTCTCATCTATTACTTTCTCGATAAAATATTAGGTCTAGTTTTTACCTGCCTCACAAGAGTGTCTTAAGAATTGATTCACATTTACAAAGCACTGAGAAATGCTTGGATTTGAGATGCTGTAGAAATGAACACATTATTATTATTATCAACTTGAGGCAAATAAATTGTAAAGAGAACACAGAGAGAAGTAGGATTGCTTCAGATTTGTAATAATACAGATCACTTTTCTGGGAAATCCTACACACTCCAGAAAGATATATTGCAAACTATATTCCCTTTACCTAGAAGATCGTTTTTAAAAATCACACCTAACCTCTGTGCTAGTTGGATTTTGCTTCATCTTGGCATTTATCTACCTCAAGGTAACATATTATATACACTGTAGACCCTCAAGATAGATTATATATAAGTCTAGGCAGAAAGGAATGGTAATTTTCTATTTTTATGAAGCTGAATGAAATGTCATCTTTTTATACTAAATCATATAAAGCAAGCTTTTGGAATGTGTAAGGTTAGAAATGAGAATTTGTTGCAGAGGTTCTGTTTTGGTATCACGATCATGTACAAGGGGAATGTGTCTCCTCTGTACTCTCTGCATTGTCTTTCCAGCTGCATGAACAAAGTAGCTGAGAGCCACATGTCCCTTTCTCTGTCAAAGCTCTGAATCTTTCCCCCAAGTCTGGCTGCTTTCTGATTGATGCCTGATCACTGTTTCTCACTCTGTGTCACTGTCAGAGACAACTGCACTCTGATAAATCCACTTGTGCTCCCTGGAAAAACCCACACTCATCTTTATAGTGACGCCCGTCACAACTTATCTTCTAGCTTGGCCAAATGCTCCTTGGGTCTCTCTTGTATGCTACAAATCATTCCAGGAGAAAAATTTATTATTCCTATATTTTACACTTTAGTCTGCTTCTTTGCATGGTAAGTCCCTTTCAGTAAAATACCACTTGAACTCTATATATACAGCATTAACATAGTTGCCTCTCAGCAGAGGATTTGTTTCCAAGATTTCCCCCAACCCTTCCCCCATAATACTAAACCTGAGTATGCCCACATCCCTGATATAACATGCTGTAATATTTGCCTCGAACCTATACCTATCTGTAGATGACTCCTTATTCCTAATAAAATCATATTCTATATAAACAACCATCAAAATTATCTTCAATAACCAGAAAAAGATCTTTTTGCACATTTTTATTGTAAAAATACTGTACAGAGGGGTTACAGTTACATGAGCAAGGTAATGAGTACATTTCCTATCAAGCATTGTTGACTCCTCCTTTTGCTTTTCCCTCACCATCCCTTCCCTCCCACCTCCACAACTACCCCCCACCTTCAACCCCCCACTCCCTGCCAAAGTTGTAAAGTTCATTTTCAACATGGTGTCTTGTACATCTCATTGTTACAATCAATCAACCTGTATCCCTAGTTAAGCATTTTGTTTTTTCCCTTTCCCTCCCCGAATTAGAGAAGTATAGATATACAAGATGCAGGGCACCGACATCAAATACAGTGAAAACAGGGGTTATACTGTGGGGGAGCAACATACAAAGAAACCAAAAAAATTACATGATATATTATAAATATTTTAGAAACAATAGCAAGCAAGAAAAAAAATTGTGTCTCTATCTTGGGGTTCATTTCAGATCTTGACCAACATTGCTTCAAAGTATCTATTTTGAATGCTGAGTACTAAAAATATCAGAACACACGGGCTTTAACGTTTGATTTTTTCCCAATGTTGGCCTATGAGCGTTTTGTTTTCTTAGACTCCATCTTTAGGATCTTTAGGATGAAACTTCTGTTTTCTACACCAGCTGTTAGCTTCCCTTCCTTGGGTATAATTCAGAAGGATTCAGAGGGCAGAGTCCAGGTGAAACTAATTTAGGTATTAGCTAGAGGAAAGCACTTGTAGATCAATTTTACTCTGACAGATAAATTTGCCTTTGAGATCCAATTATATACAATATTAAGACTAGCATGAATCACCTATCACACTTGGAAACAGCTGCTAATTAAAGCACAGAGATACTAGAACATGCAGGTGATGTGCTGAACTCCCGTGTTTAAGGATTCGGAATAAAAGAAAAAGGAAAAATTATTAGTTATTTCTTAAAGATAAATTCCAATAGTCACACTTCTAGAAAAGCATTTCTAGATTCAATGATCCACAGTGAAATCTACTTCTAGAATTTTTGTTTTTCATTTGAATACCTGATTTCCAATCATAGCCTAGCCAAGAACCCACAAAAATATTCTCTTCCAAAATCAAAGAGAATATATATGCAGGAGCTAGAAGCAACGTTCCTTAAAAAAAAATCACTGTTTGTTATTAAAACTCAGCTCTCCTCCAGGCCAATTAAATGATCTAAGTATTTATTTTCTATTTTTATTTTAAAAATCTAAAATGAAAATAAAAATAACTTCCTTGTATATTGTGGCAAGAATTAAATGAGCCAATGTCTGTTCTGTTATTGCTTAGAGTGTTTGGAAGAGAGTAGAAAGGTGACATTTTGTTTCTCTTTCTTCACTTGGCTACTTAATCAGAAAGTACTACTTTGCACTGCATTGAGTGTTGCTTTTTGATCTGTTAATAGTTACTCATCTCTATTTGCTTAAACACATCTGAAAATAACTGATCTAGAGGCTTCAAATGTCATGAGGAGGAGGAACAATGATATTTTCTTTGTGAGGGAGAACATCAAATGTATAAGAATGTAGAATAATGTGAAGTTATCTGTGATGAGTGCCCACTCCCTTGCATATGAATCTCAGGGGTATATACTAACCCACATGCTCAGTAGACCAGCAGTGAAGGCTTTCTATGTGTTTACCATTTATCTGTGCACTGGCATTTCAAAATTAATTAACCAAAGATATCTTCAAGGATAATCTATATTATCCTAGCTTTTCAAATTTTATTTTCTTATAAAGATGCTCTACAGAGAGGTTACGGTTACATCAGTAAGGTAATGAGTACATTTCTTGTCAAGCATTGTTACATCCTCCCCTAGCTTTTTTTTAAAATCCCACTTTTATATTATATTAGTGGCTTTTGTGACTTCTCAAGTTAAAGCAATGAAAGTCTGTTCTCAACTAAAAGTCTGTTCATCTCTACATTCTAATAGACATGTAATTTATTGAACAGATCCGTTTTTTCAATTTCATAAGAGCAGACACACTTCATGGTTTCTGCTAGACATCTTCTTAGACTAGAAGTTTCATGGAAATGTAAAACATAGGAAGATGGGGATACCCAGGTGTTTTCCCATAGAAACATACAAGATTCCAAATAGATCAATTAAAGTAAGTACTCTTGACACATTTCATGGTAGTTCTAGGATTAGAGGAAAATAAAAGGGAGATAAGACACTTTCTTTCTTGGAAAAACCATCCAAAGAAATGTTGTCCATAGTCGTAGATATCACATGGTAAATAAATTTAAATTAAAATATGTATGTATGTGAGTTTAAAAAGGACTATATTCACTTGTGACAATGTTAAGATTTATTTGTCTATTTTTGTAACTGGAATCACCAGCATTGTTGAGCTCAAAAGAGTCATCGATCATAGCTTTCATTTTAGCTACCAAACAAGAAATCCTTAGCTGTCTTGAGGTTTTTGTTTCCATAGTTAAATCATCATTTCAAGTGGAATCATAATTGGAAATGATATTTGCACTGCTTTTCATTAAAAGCAATGAACCTTATTTAAGGGTCAGGATATTGTAAAGTCTGGACCTTAAGCCTTAGGGAGGTTATTCATGGATGCTTTCTTTCCTTTATGGATGTTTTGACTTTACTAAAAAAAAAAAAGCGTGTTTACAAAGTTTTTTTTTCTGGAAACCTTTTTGTAATCCTTTAAGAAACTATACCCAGAGAATCAAAAGGAACTTACAGATACAGAAAACAAACAGAAACTTTTCTGGCTTTTCATTTGTATGTGGTTTCCATCAGTTCACTTACAGCCCATTCTTAGGTTGTATAATTCAATTTTGATGTATATATTAACATTATGGTTTATTTAAAACACTAAGAGGAGTCTCCCAACTCTCCTACTACATCCTTGTTCTGGTGAAAAGTGTTCTACCTTACATCTTCCTAAAATCAAAGCATGCAAATGTAGTTTTATACGTCCATAGGATCCAGAAGAGCCAACTTCGGCTGGGCTTCTCAACAAGCCATACAGACATGAAGGTTTCTCTTTTAGTCAACTATGGGGCTTAAGGGCCTAGGTGCCATTTCTGCGTTTTTTGTTTTTTGTTTTTTTTTTTTTTTTTGCTCAAGCCTAGTGTCCTATCATTTATAGCCACAGTACCACTTCTAGTTTTCTGGTAGTTAATTGGAAATAAGAGTCTCAAAGACTTTCCTGCCCTGGCTATCTTTGAATCATGATCCTTAGATCTCAGTCTCCCAGGTAGCTAAGATTGCAGGTGTGAACTACCAGCGTCCAGCTAGTGAACACAGGTTTATGTAGAGTTGGGCTTGGGGACCATGAAAAAAAGGGAGAACAGAACTGGTGCTGTCTTGCACCAGAATCACTGTGAAGTTGGCTTTTTAGACTCCAGAGATACCAAAATGAGGAGAGGTCCAAGAGGAGCTGAGTACCCATTGCTCAAGCTTATAATCAAGGATCATGATTTGAAGCCAGTCAGTTCAGGCAGAGACATTTTCTCTACTCCATCTCTAAAGTAAACAGAAGAAAAAACAGGAATAAAGATGTGGCTCAAATTGTAGAGGTGCCAGCCTAGCTAGCATAAGACCTTGAGTTTAAACCCCAGTACTGCCAGAAAAGGGGGAGTCCAAGAAGGAAGAGAAAAGTTGCTACCCATTGTCTGGCTACATTCACTACTTAGGACACAACATGAATTTTTTTCCTCCAAGATAAATGCTTGGCAATGAGTTGGGTTGGGGCTCAGAGAGCATAATGGGTATAAAGTAAATGCCAGTAGAAAGTGGCTGGGTTCTTTTATACTTTGAAATTACCTTATTAGTGAGTGATTCATGCCTTCATAATAATTATTTCAGTATGCATAATAGTCCCTATAATGCATCACTAATCATTTGTTTTTAATATTTATTAATATTTAAGGGAATGTTTCAATTTCCTTTGACATAAAACTGAAATAAATCTGTAATACTTTTAGGCAAATTGACTTTTCCTGTTTAAGTTATAAAATAGTAATTTCTTAGAAATTACAGTTCAAGGATAAGTAAGAATTTTAAAAGTGAGACTCTTTCCACAAATAACCCACTCAAATGAGCTTCCTAAAACAAACCAACTGAAACAGACTGAAACAGGATAATTTCTACTCCTTGTGAAATACTTATGGATTATAGCATGAAATCTAATGGTCATGCATAATCTTCATTTGCAATGAATGGGATCTTGTATCTAGAAAAAAATGTGCTGGTAAGAAACATGAATTTTTTTGTTATTGGTTCATTTTTGTGGTGTTGGAGATCAAGCGCACTACCATTGCGTTATGTCCCACCAAAGCTAATAGTATAATAAAAAGAAATTTATAGTTCCATAGTTATAGTAGTTCTGGTACCAATGCCTCAACTTTTTATAGATAAAATAGCAAAGAAATTAGTGAATGACTATTATCGAGAAAACTAACAATAACAGATGCTGGCAAAGATGCTGGCTACTACACTGTTGGTGGGGAGGTAAACTTGTTCAGCCACTCTGGAAAGTAGTATGGAGATTCCTCAAAAACTACATACAGAGTTTCCCTATGACCCAGCAATTCTATTCCTGGGCATCTATCCAATTGACCACAAACCAGGCCACTTTAAAGCTACCAGCACAGCTATATTCATTGCAGCATTGATTACCATAGCCAAGATATGGAAGCAACCCAGAAACCCATCAGTGGACAAATGGATCAAGAAAATGTGGTATGATTACATAATGGAATTCTACACTTCCATCAAAAAGAATGGTATTGCACCATTCTAAGGAAATGGAAAGACTTGGAAAAAGTATATTAAGCAAATAACAAACCCAAAAAAATATAGATTTCATGGTTTCCCTCATTTGTAGTAAATAGAATGTGCCTGTCATTTTACAAGTAAACACAATGGATGATAAAAGACAAAAAAATTGCACTTGGACATGATAAATTGTACAGGACTCTAAACAGTCACACAGTGAGACCAAAAGAAGATAGTCTTAGGAGAGGATCACAAAGGTTTGATAGATATGTGAATACAGTCATATAAAATGATGTTTATCAAAATGAACTCCAGGAAATGGAAACAAGAGACTTTTTGTTATTTTGTTGGTTTGGGGTGGGGGTTCCCTTTGTCACTGCTTTTGACTTCTGTACTTTTTGTCTTATATATAAGTTTATCTGTTTGGGAGAATATAAAAGGGAACAGAGAAATTGTGGGACAAAGAGTCAACTAATACAGTAGTGACACTCACTAGACACTGCTGAAAATGAACTATACAATTGGTAGGGGAAGGGGTCGGCAGGGCAAAAACTGCAAGAAAACAAAAGAAGTGACACTGTTCAAAAAGAAATGTACTCACTAGCTGACATAAATATAACACCCAGTACCTTACCTTTACATTAAAAACCTTTAAAATATTTTTAACAGATACAGAAGATTTGAAGCACATAACAAATTAATTTAATGAATACTTACAGTTATCTGCATCTTCAAATTAAAAAATTATATTTTTACATATATTTTCATATACTCTCATAGCCTCAGTAAACACAACAGTAAGGATTAGACAAACCATGAAATGTGAATAGTTTAATACCACCTGGATACTTAAGCTTTCTGCTAAAACTTGCAACATAAAAACCACAAAAATTCAATTTAAAAAGTCAATAGCTTTCCAACCAGTGAATGGGATTGAATGCCTGGTTCTTCTAGGTTAATGGAAATTTCCTGGGATATTTGTCTACTTAATTGCAGGGCAATCTGCATTGTGTCATATTTTCTCTATCTCAAATCTATTAACCTTAAACAAATCATAACTTTATCAAAGTTGCCTTTCATGATAGCCACAAGACATAATGATAAGGGACTACTGTATTTCTCTGAATTTGGTTCCCAGAGGTGGGATTAGTGAGGGAATAAGCATGCTTATGAATCTTGATGTATGAGTAGCAATACTACACTTGCAAAGCTTTTGATATGCTTTGCTGGATTGTTTTTCCAAAGGATTGTATAATGCTACCATAAATACACTGAATGGATTATTTATCTTCACCTTCATTCTTTTTTTTATTTTATCTTCATTGTTTTCTCTACTTAAAAATATGCAGAAATATACACCTAACAGCAAAGAAATATGAGACATCCCAATTTCAAATTTCATCACATTAAATTGTTGAATGCACTGAGCGCCGGTGGCTCACACCTGCAATCCTAGCTACTCAGGAGGGTGAGATCTGAGGATCATGGTTCACAGCCAGCCCAGGCAAGAAAGTCTATGACACTCTTATCTCCAATAAACCACTAGAAAACTGGAAGTAGTGCCGTGGCTCAAGTGGTAGAGCACTAGCCTTGAGCTGAAGAGCTGAGGGACAGTGCCCAGGCCCAGAGTTCAAGCCCCATGACTGACAAAATAATAATAATAATAATAAATGTTGAATGCTAAGATCCCTAGTATCAAAGATCTGTTTAATTTCTGTTTAATTTGTGCCAGCTTCACCAGTTCTGGACACTCAGGAAATGTTGGGGTCCTTTATGGCTCAATAATCAATACATACTTAGAGAATGCAAGGCTTCTTTATCTAAGAAAATGACCATCCAAAGGTGACTGTCATGTAGAAATATTAAAAATGTATTTTAATCATATTAAAGTAGTGCTTAAGTTTTGTGACTGTTCTTATCACATGCATTTCTGTTCTCTTTGAATAAGGGATGAGATTTCAATATGTGTACCACAACAAAATCTCCAATAATAGTGAACTTGTTATCTCTGCAAGTGTCAAATAAAGCTGAGAAAGGAACTGTGTCTATTCAATTCCAGAGCATCCTTCTACCTAGCTTAGAGAACAGGATGCTTCCCAGTCCTGCTGTATAAAGCTGTGGCCAATGAAATGTGCACAGGAATAACACATGAGCTATCACAGTCGAAATTCCCTTTGTGATCCTCCAGGCTCTTTCTTTTCTTCCCCTAGTAAACCTCTGTGATAGTGCTATATCTTCTATTAGGGAAATCCCTTGAATAATCACACAAGAAGAACAGATCATCCCCCATTCTGGTATCCCTACAATCTAGGTTCAAATACGTGAGCAAGAAATAATTTCCAGACGCATTGTGAGACCTGCTGGCTAGTTTGTTTTCACACCATGACCTTCCCTAAATGATGTCTCAGGTGTGGTAACAGATTTTACTGCCAAATCTGTTCCCACATCCAAACAGTGTGAGCACATAGAGCAAGCATATCTGGAGAGAGAGGCTGACAAGAGAAGATTACATTACCCCGAGATGCCCATTTCCATGGGGGGAGGAGGGAGTGGCAGGAAGGACTGTCTTTGCATTTTATAAGCACCAAATGCAAGTAGAGATATTAAAATGGATATCAAAGAAAAGAATCCTCAGAACAACAGTTTAGATTTATAATAACCAACTTCAGAAAACTCATAAAAGCCCATCTGTTCTGTGAAGCATTCCAACAAAAATGACCACTTGGCGCTCACTGTTCTGTGCTGCTGCTTACACTGTGTTTGTGTGTATGGCTCTCATATCCCCAAGTGTGCCTCAAATTCAGAGCCCTGGAGGGCAGGGTATTTTATGGTGTTTTCTGCATGGCAGTCCACCTAAGACAAATGAATTGAGGATGAAGAAAACGAATGGAATAGAGCACTATTTCCTTTCTATGGATGTGCACAGTAGAATTTCAAGTTTATAAACAAATCAAAAGGAGAGTGTGAGTTTTCTCTATGCTACCAAAGGGCCTGCCTATTTATTTCACTACCCATTTTTCCTATCTACAAGAGAAATGCTCTCTGACAGTGGACCAGAGAAATAGAGGAGCAGCCTCTATGGACTTCCCCTTTTGTTCTATTCCAGGAATGTATGGCTCAACCACCTGTCATGTCTTAGAAATTGGAAAAAGACCTTGTTCTCTATTGCAAGAAGTCTCTACTATTGACTAAAATTGGATTTGCTACTTAAGAGGGGTAAAAGAATGAAGGGGGAAGGGAGGAGAATATAGGCAAGGATTCATTATATACACCACAGAATTGAGAAATATAAGGGAAGGAATGGGGGGGAGGGAGACATTGAAGATATATTATACACATAAACTGCTTTGTTCAATTGCCAAAAATTCAATGCATAACCTAAAATTAAGATAAGCCAGGGAAGGGTGGGGTGGGAATGACAGGTGAGAATGTTGAAAGGGATGACATTGATCAAGGCGCTCTGCATTCATAAACTGCTTCAGTGAATGGCAATTCCTTTGTACAACTACTTCAGGATAATAGAAAAAAATTAAACAATGTTTCTTTAAGTCATTAAAAAAATTGCCTATGAGCCAGGTGCTTAGCTGTAGCTCACACCTGTAATCCTAGCTACTCAGCAGGCTGAGATCTGAGGATCACAGTTCCAAGCCAGCTGGGTCAGGAAAGTATGTGAGAGTCTTTTCTCCAATAAACCACTAGAAAACCGGAAGTGGTGCTGTGGCTCAAGTGGTAGAGCACTAGCCTTGAGCTGACACTAGAGATGACAAATGCTCAGTGCCTTCCTGTCAGGCAGCACTGAGGAGAGCACCAGACAGATCCGGGAAATGAGAGCCAAATTAAATTGTGGGCACCAAAAGAAGTTTCTTCTTCCCACAGCACAGAAGCCTTGTGGGAGGGGTGGAGTGTGTGGATGCAGTTGCAGGAGGCAGGAGCCCAGTGTCGGGAGACCCACCACCAAAAGGATTGAAGACGTTTTCTGTCCACTGACGGTACCATTAGAGCACTCGATCCTTCTTTTCACTCAGCCTCCACTCCTGAAGCAACCAATGCAGCACCATCGAAATTCTTCTCAATATTGAATAAAAGCTTAACAGAAAAGATTCTCTTGGTCAATACGTTTAGAAAACCATGCCTGATTTGGAACCAACCCAGATGCCCCTCAGTAGATGAATGGATCAAGAAAATGTGGTATATATACACAATGGAATTCTATGCCTCCATCAGAAAGAATGACATTGCCTCATTTGTTAGGAAATGGAAAGACTTGGAAAAAATTATATTAAGTGAAGTAAGTCAGGCCCAAAGAAACATAGGTTCCAGGGTTTCCCTTATTTTCAATAACTAGTATATGTGTAGGACAAGCAGAAAAGGTCAAAAGCTATGTACATATGACCATATAAGATGATGTTAAGTGAAATGAACCCCAAGATGGGGACACAACTTGTTTTTTCTTTCTTGCTATCGTTTTTAATGTATCTAAAATGTACAATGTGATTCTTTGTTTCTCTTGTATGTTCTTCCTCCACGGTGTAACTCCTGCTTTCACTGTATTTGATGTTGGTGCCCTTCATCTTATATATACATTTTTCTAATTTGGGGAGGGGAAAGGAAATAACAAAATGCTGAAATAAGGTCACAGGATGACCCATTGTTACAATGAGTTGTACAAGATACTATGTAGAAAATGAACTTTACAACTTGAGGAGGGGGGGGATATGGGGAGTTGGAGTTAAGGGATGGTAGGGGGAAAACAAAGGAGGAGGCAACAATGCTCAATAGAAAATGTACTCATTACCTTGCTCATGTAACTGTAACCCCTCTGTACACTATTTTTACAATAAAAAAAAAACATAAAAAAGAAAAGAAAACCACGCCTGCAGTATCCCTCCGAATACACATTGGCAGATTAATGACTATAAGACCTAACAGTTATACCATCTAGTTACTCTGTACTTTTTTTTCTACCCACAGCTTTTTGGTTATTTTATACATTTTCTTAAATGTCATCTCCCCCTCACACATACCTCAAGTAGTTTGGGCAATGTAATTATTGTTGAGCAGAAAGAGGTTGGAAGTGCTCCTTCCTTTCATTGCTGCAAAGATATTGAGACCACTCCACGTCACTGCCCTTTGCAAGCAGGCTTGCTCATGGATCTTTGCAAGAGTCATGAATGCTTATATTCTCAGTGGAACAAATTTCCCTGGGTACCCCAGGCATTTGTATAAATGGAAGTTTATCTTAGTTTTCCCTGAAACACCATTTTAAAAGGATGCTTCTTTCACCTGAGTGTTAGTCTCTCCTGGTCACACTTTTATATGAAGAAAGATAAAAGATAAAGATATGAATGCATTGCTATTGGTTTAATAAAATGGTATTTAAGGGTTTTTCTTAAGCCAACAGCAAAAGACTGCATATAAATCTGCTTCTCTTATCCTGTAGAAAAATGTATCTGCAGAAAAGCAGTTAGGAGGTCGCAAGATAGTGTGACTTCCAGAAATCATGACCTATAAACAGATACTTTTCTGAACCTAGAGAAAGCTAACAGAATTTCAGATATTGCTACCTCAAAGCCCAAATTATTTGACATAGAAATCATTTCAAATGTACTGAGAGACACTTTTCATCACATTTACAAATTTTTAGATAATATTCTTTTTATCTCTTATAATAAGAATGAAATATCAGGAATTACTTTTGTAGTTTTAAACTTAATTGAAGTAGTAGTATAAGAATTAAAGAATCAAAAGACCTTGTAAGCACAGTTACATCATCCAAGCTGCTTAGGAATCATGTCCCTCACTGTCATACGAAAAAGAGTTTTCATCTCCTGTAATCAATCTTGGATGATTCAAATAGGAAGCTTCATTTACTAGGAGAGACATTATACTTCAGACTTCTCATCATTGTCCACATTCTAAGCCATAATTGAAAAATCATTTTTAAAAATACAAGTGCTCGCATACTTTTGACTTGAAATTGGACAAGAACAACTTAGAGGCTGTGGGGTAAAAGTATCTTACATTACAAGGAATCATGTAAGCCAAATAATCAAAGTTCCTTAAAATGTGAAATGTTGTATTATACTTTGTCCTACCTATTTCAACTTGGAGGAGAATTAAATTAGCTATTTATTGCCAAATGAAAAAAAAAACATTCTAACATAATGTGTGTGTTGTGGGTCACATAAGAGTCTAGTCCTTAGGCCTCAGCTAGATGAGATTTCACAGCAAAACTTGCCATTGTTTATTGCATAACAACATCATTTGTGAACAAAAAACACCTAGGATTTTCTTAATATTTTAACTATGGCCATAGTATAATTAGCACACATTTTTTAAAAGTTATTCAGTAGTAATTATTAAATGCCTACCATCTACTAAACCCTCACTAGATTTTCTTTGCTTTTGTTTTCTCATTTTAGAATCAAAGGGCCATTCTCTGGGTCTGAAAAAGAATCTACACAATCTAAACATATAAAACAATGCTCTGCAGAAGGTAGTAGGTAACCAAAGCCATAGAATGAAAACAGTTATTGACAGGACTGGCCAAATAGATATAAAACTGAGCACATGAAGAGCTATTTCCTAAGTGGGCTGCTAATGTCATATAGTCTTCTCAATGGAGAATCCATTCTTTATGAGATAGGGAAGAATACTTCATTTGTTATATAGAAGAAAAGTACAGCAATTCCTTCAGCTACTGAAGTAAATCTTTCCAGATTTACTAAAAGATTCATTTAATTAAACATTTCTTGGAATAATCTAATTTGAAATGAACACAAAATTGTTAGGTCATTTATAGAAAAGGGGTGAAATAGAAATCATTAGGTTGAACTAGATCCAGGCCAAAACACCATATATCACATGTTCTCACTCATTTGTGAAATAGTGACCTATATCGATGATGATGATGATGATGATGATGATACATAGTGATTGTATTTGCACATATATGAAAAGGGGGGCTGTCTAGGAGGGGATCATGAGGGGGGAAGTGAAGAAGGAGGGAATTGAGGGCTGAAGAGAATTAAAGACCATCATGTACATACATACGAAGACAGCATAATGAAACCCATTTGTTGTCTGAAAAAAAATGAGAAGAAAGGGGAGGAACAGGAATTATGAGAAGAGGTTGAGGAGCTAGAAACCAATGTATGGTAATTTAAAAACAAAATAATTAAAAATCAGAAATTATTAAAAAATGGAAATCAAGATTTTTTCCCTCCTAAATTAATATCTGAAGGAAATAGTGAGGGTTCACCTTTTTCCACAGTGCCATGATGTGCTGCTAACTATAACTTTACCTCTTGCTGTTTTATAGAGAGCTATATTGCAATGGAAAACAAGCTGGTTCTTTATTCTTTGCAAGTGTGTTGCTATTTTTTAATGTCTAAAACAGCAAGCAAATGGCAATTACAAGTCTGATTTGGGCTGACTAATTAGCTCAGTATTCGTCATCTCCATAAACATCTAAAAGGTAATAACTTCTTGCTACCTCAAACATTTTTGATCTCCCCAAATTACATACCTAAAGCCAGACTAAGCAAAGCTAGCACAGTTCAGACTTAAGACTTCTGCCTTTAAACTATGCAATATGACTCAAGGCTTACTTTGGTTTTCCCCCTTTGTCATCTTTTCATACTCTAAATGGAAGTGGTTTCCCTTTCTCTAAATCTTAATAAGAATTAAGTAGATGTTTGATTTTTCTCATTTTTATTTCTTACCATACTGTCATACAGTTTTATGATTTTCCTCCAACATTTTTATGATTTCCCTCTCCTTGGAAGCCTTTATGACCTCGACAAGAGAACGCACTCACTCCTGAAATTCCCCCATAAATAGTACTAATTTGTCTCCCAGCTTGTAAAATACTATTCTTTGTCTTTAAGCTGATCCCTCCTCTCTTCTCTTCTCCTCTCTTCTCCTGTCCTCTCCTCTCCTTTCTCTTCTTTTCTCCTTTCCTCTCTTCTTCTCCTCCTCTCTTCTCTCTATCTCTTCCCCCTCTCATTCCCTTTCTCTCTCCCCCTGTCTCTTTCTTTCTCCCTCTCTCCCTTTCTCCTTTTCTACTTCTTTTCTCCCTCTATCAGTGTCCATGGAAGATATAGAAAACACCTTACCATCTTTGGGTCTTTAAATCTTACAATACTCCTTCGTACAACATAAATATTCATTTAGTTAATTCATATAATCAAATTTATACCTAGATAGCCCTCGCTAACTACAGCCCCTTTGCTATTTGCTAATGTTGTCCTTACCCTTGTGATCACTATCCTAGCTCTACCCCCTTGCCTGGCTGGTATCACCTCCAAACAGCTGTCTTCCTGAAAGAGAAAAGTCTCCCTTCATTTTATTGGCCTGAGTATCAATATTGTTGGACCTGAATTTAAAGACACAAGCCCTCCACAGAAGAGCAGTCCTGCTCAGCTAATTTGTGGAGTGGTCAGTTTAGTATTCTAAGAATGGGGGGTGGGGGAAGCTCATCTTCCTTCCTCACACCAGGAACAGAGCTGTACCCTTAGGCTGGCCCTGTACCCAGAGTACAATGGGAAAGCAGTGACTTTTCACCAGTGTGAATTATAGAATATTTGAAACCCCCAATGATCATGCATTTGAGAAGTCAGAGATATATCGATAACTCTTTTATTTCCTTTTCTACTTTCTGGGGACACTGGCACATTCAAGAGGAAATTGATGGAGAATCAGTTCCTGAAACAGCTTGTTTTGTTTTGCTTTGCTCTTTGGTATGTAGGCAGATTGTCTTAAGCTGCCAAAGTAGGAAATAAATAGCATTAAAAAAAATGTATCCCTGTGAAGAAACAAATGATCTCGTTTACCCTAATAGTCATTTGGGATTTTGAAAAACATCACAAAGCTACCCATGACTTTACTGTGCCTCTTCCTTTGGACTGTGTCACATTTCAGCTTCCTTCTGCTCTTTGAAAGTGCTAATGTCTGCAACAATATGGATTATCACACCAGCTTTATTCAGGTGAAGCTAAAACTGGAGGCAAACTTGATGGTTCAGAGGTCTCCAGCCTACATATCACACTGAAGTTTGAAGTAGACACTTAGGGCTATGTTTTCTAAAGGGCTCTCCAAATTTGCATGAACAAAACCCTCATTGGTATGCATGAGCAGCTGTCTAGTTGCCCACCCCGCCCAACAACAAGCTGGTGGCTCCTTTATCAAAGGCTATACAAATCCTAGGCTAAGAGGGGAATTGATAAAGCATTGAAACCACAAAATTACAAGAAGCAGACAGAGCCTTATCCCCTGGGGTAGCATGACCTCATCGATATCAACTACCTCCTGATAGCTGAACTTTCCTGTAAGGCCTGTCTTTAACTGTGGTGATGAGTGCACTCTCTCATCTGATCAGATATTACCTACCATATAACTGAAGTATCTCCTCGGTTTCAGAGCACAATGGCCGAGTAAGAAGGCACAAGTAATCTCAATCTCCACAAATTGATTTATGAACAGTTCAATCTAACAAAGTACATTCAATTCTACTTACTCCTAACATGAAGATTATTATGGACTCAATATTTTTCTCTTCCAAAAATTAATATATGGGAATCCCATGCCCCATTGAAATTGCATTTGGAGATAGAGATTTGGGGAGGTAAACAGAGTTAGAAGAGGTCATAGTGGTGGGGTATTTATGATGGGATTAGTGGCCTTGCTAGAAAAAGTACCAACTCTGTGTCTGACTTTCTGTGTGTGTGTGTCTCTCTCTCTTCTTTCTCTCTCCTTCTACCCACTCGTTTACCCCTCTCTCTCTTTCCTTCTCTACCCCTCTCTGTCCCACATTTCCCCTTTCCTTTCTCTCAGCCATATGAGGACACAGCATGAGCTCCCCCACTCCAAAAAAGCCCTTAATAGCATCTAAATTAATATCAATTTGATCTCAAACTTCAGGCCTGAAGATGTATAAGTTTCCTGTCATTTAATCCACCGGGTCTATGGTATTTTTGTGATGGTAGATCAAGTTGACTGGGACAACAATTCATTACAGAAAATGATCCTCTGCACAAAAACCCAATAAATATTAATCATCATAGCTGCCATGAACTAGGTATCACTGGATGGCTACAAGGAAATTTAGGTACCAATCTCCATCATTAAGCACAGTTACAGTCTAAGTCTTCAGGTGGTAAAAGTTTATCTCTTTGTTTAGCCCATTTGGAAAAGGTATTCCCTTTGGGAGACTGTTTAATAAGTCAAAGACATAACAGAAACAGTGTTGACCTCATTAACATAAGCTCCCTTCTCCTGTTTATCACTTGGTCATAAACCTTCATAACTGCTCAGTAAGAAAACCGTCTGGATGGTAATTGTACTCAGAGGGGGTGTTGTTTGCAGATCAGTGGAGCCAGGCCACATGTCCCTCCACCAAAGAGCTTTAAAAGTGCTACTCTCAGTGAAAATACAACTCCTTAAATTTTATTAACACATCAGCACCACTATGTAGGAAAGAATGTGAGCATATACATTTATAGGTGAAGAAAGCATTTTCTTAATACATTTGGTCAACAGAATGGGGGCTTTCTCATTCTTTTACCTTGACTCCCATGCCATCAGTGACAAGGCACACCTTAGATTCAAATTTGCTTTCAGAAATATAGACATAGACATATACACGCACACATAAGTGTATGCATATGTGTTCAATATAGATAGAGGTACAGGTACAAGTGCATGCATAGGTAGATATATGTATATTTATAGACATGTAGGCATATGCACATAATTATAGACACATGTGTACACACACAGAGATGTATACATATGGAACTTATCTTGGTTATCTGTCATTAGTACTGGATAAAAATAAAATTGAATTAATCTGAAACTATTTGTTTTTCTATTCTCTCTCTTGGTGTGGGGAGGGTAGAAAGGGTGGAAGCTAGGGGTGTGGGGGTAGGGACGTGAGTAAAGAAGTTCAGGGAAACTTTTAATCTTTAAATGTGATTTTACAAACTTTACGGTGTTTGTAAGACAGATTCCCCCAAGCAACTGCTCAGGGAATATGCCCACAAAATATGTTCTAAAATGCTGAAATAAGGATACAGGATGACCCATTGTTACAATGAGATGTACAAGACACTATATTGAAAATGAACTTTACAACTTTGTGGGGGGAGAGGGAGGAGTTGGGGAGGTGGGGAGGAAAAGAATGGTAGAGGAAAACAAAGGAGGGGATAACAATGCTCGATAAGAAATGGACTCATTACCTTGCTCGTGTAACTGTAACCCCTCTGTACAGTATCTTTAAAATAAAATATATAAATATGTTAAATATATATCAGTAAATGGGAAAGATGTGATTAAAGAAAGATGTTTCTTATTTAATAAACGATGAACGTTAAGAAAAACTTATAGGCCAGGCTCAGTGGTTCATGTCTATAACCCTAGATATTAGGGAGACAAATATCCAGAAGATCTTGGTTCAAAGCCAGTCCTGGCAAAAAATGTCCATAAGACCTCATGTCAACCAATAAAAGCTGGGGACAGTGGTGTTATCCCAGTCAAACAGGAGGATCTTGCTTTGAATACATCAGCATCACAAGCTATTTTAGGATTGATGGAGGAAATTGGAATGCATATGGAATATATATTAATATTAAGGATGGTGACTAGGAAAATGTATTTATTTTGTGACAACAGGGAGAAACGATCATGAACATGTAAGTCATTTAAAATAATGTAAAATATGTGGAAGGTTCACAATTACTAATGTTATCTAGTGAATGAATACATGAATGTTTATTACAGTATTCTATTTGCTTTCATGCATAGTTGAATTTTTCTTAATAAAAAGATAAAGTGAATGGATCTGAGTTAACAAAGTTGTCTTATAGAGATGATGTCATTCCAGTGCTTTAAAAATATTGGACAAAAGCAATGTTCATAAACATACCCAAAGATCTATTATAATGAATCAATTAGCAAGATAATTATTATAAAATGCAAATCCTTTCTTTATTTCCTAATTGAGTTATCTTGTAAAAGTAACTTAACAGCTGGGTTTGCTAGTAAAGTAAGGAAAATGTAACTCCACCTTCAAAATGTTCTTATGAAGATTAACTGAAGCAATGTTCAATAAAATATATATGTTTTGAGACAAGTGCTACTTATGTCGTTCAACCTTGAGTTCTAAGTTGGCTCTGGCCTTCTAGTTAATTTTCTAATCAAACCCTTTCACTTAAGAGTGTACCAAAAAAAGAGTAGGAGTGTACTCATAGGTTCAAAATGATAAACATTAATGTCTTTAGACACAGTTCTCATTTCTCTACCATATGCCAAAGAAAGAATAATAACTTATTTCCAATCAGTTAGCATATACTGCCCACACAGAAGCATTAATGCTCACTGAAGATTGTATTCTCAGAATATATTTTTAATTTCTATCTTACATTCTTCCTGAACACGGTTAAAATCAGAGACAGACATGATCAAATCAAGGATAAGGTTGTTTCGGAAGGTTTACTGGAATACCTGACACAAGGGATGTTAATGTCTAATTATGAAACTCTACACTTTGTAGGTTTTGAAAACACGAAGCAGATGTTCAATTTCTAAAAAATTCGAATCTCTTAGGCTATCCTGTGTTTTAGTTAGCTAAACCATGTCTCCTTGTGTTACATCACTGAGATGAATTATTTTATATAACTAAACATATGAGAACTGATATCACACAGTGATCAAGTTAGTTAGACATTAATTTTTCTTGTAGATCTATAGATAAAAAGTTGAAGTATTCCTTCCATTCTTTTGGAACCAAATTGACACTTAAAATATGAGAAGAGGATATTAAATATTTAGTTATAATGAACCACCAAGGGTTATTGGAGATATTTTAAATATGTGATATGTCTTAAAATTCAGAAACTATGATAATAGCAGTATATACACAAGTACTGAAATTTGCCTTGGACCAAAGTTTTTTTTTTAATTTGCTTCTTGTTAGAGCCATAGAAGATTATATATTCATTCAAAATGCCCGTTTCCAAACTCCTATGGAGCCAAACAGAACAGACCGAAGAAATCTTGTGGATGTGTGGTATCCACTGTCTTTTCTTCCATCAGTCTCCAGTGTCCACTGTGGGGTTGCAACAGGAGCCTAAATGCTGGTAAGCAGAATGTGTGAGCAATGAGGGTCTGAAAAACCACCTACAAACCAGTCCCAGATCATGCAGATACCAACACAACATGAAGATTTGGAAGCATGCTTATCACCTACTCTTCCCACTTGTCCAATATGGAACAGAGATCACTAAGAATTTAGAATAGAATTCTCTGCCAGAGATTTGTCCCAGTGAAGCAGAGACTGAGAGACACAGAGACACAGAAAAAGAGATCTCATAACAGAGAATGCAGAATCCTCAGTTGAAACCCAGAAATCAGGTAGATAATATCACTGAGCTTCAAAGAGGACTGTAACTGGACTCTGGACACAGCAATAGGGAACAATCATGGAGAACTCACAATGAGCTGTGAAGTGCAGTATCCGGAGATGCAGAAGTGACAGAGCCTGGTACCCATGGTATTAGACGATGTGCATCGGGATGTGCCTTACGCTAAGGACACAAGGAACAGATCTTTTTACCTTTCTTTTTTTGTGGGGGAGGGGTTGTGGGGCTTGAGCTCTGTCCCTGAGCTCTTTTGCTTAAGGACAGCACTCTACCACTTTGACCCACAGCACCACGTCTGGTTTTTTGAGTGGTTAATTGGAGATGAGAGTCTCATGGGAAGTTTTCTGCCCAGACGGGCTTCAAACTGTGATATTCATATCTCAGCCTCCTGAGTAGCTAGGATTCCAGGTGTGAGGCACCAGCACTTGGCTGCTTAGGAACAGATCTTATTTTACACAAGGAAAGCCTTCTCCTGGTAGTCTTGGACCTTCTTTTTCCCCATAGAATACTGGAGAGAGGCCTCCACTAGGATTTTAAACTGACAGCAAGCATAGTTATACAGAATAACTCTACTCTATAAACAGTTGAATTGTGTCCATAGATTTCAATCCCGCTACCAGCTAGCTATTCAAAATCTATCACCCAATACTCCATTTCAGAGACTCAGAGATTGCTTTCTCAGCTCCTCAAGTCAGAACTCAAAATTGCTAACAAAAGGCTGAGTTCTTTCCTTTTTCATCAGCATACTTCTGCCGGATCCAGCTCCCCTGGCTTTAGGGATGGTGTAAAATTATCAGCGCCTGCCATTTTAATGTGTTTTTGCACAGCAGGCTCATGAAATGTGGCAGCTGGAGGCATGTGTGACATGGGAACAGGGTTAGCCAGCTTCTGAAAAGAAGCCGCAGTTTTCCTAGGGCAGAATTTAAAGGTGCACGCACATCGCCATCTCCAGACTAGCACAAAGCCAGGAAACCATCTGCCCTTAGCACTGAAGAAAAGATGGGGTCAAAGATGACCACAAATCCAAGTGGCCACATGGATTGCATCAGTCACTTGAATGGAACTTGACACTAGGTAAAGGCTCAGAGACAAACAACATGAGAGGTATCCTGGGCTACAGTGATACCGGATAATGAAGGAGAGTCATGAAAGACAGAGTGGCCTTTATTTCATATGCACTGGGAGAAAACTAGGCCAAGCATTTTTTATTTGGCAAAACACTTTAATTTCTTTTTCCTTTGGTCCTTACTAAGTTGTAGTTCAATGGTCTTACAAAGCTTTTACTTTGGGTTTCCACATGTAATAACACATCACACTAGACTTATCTTTATGGACTCCTGTATGTTCATGTTTGTATCTGTGTGTGTGTGTGTGTGTGTGTGTGTGTGTGTTTTAAGCAGTGAGATTAACAGTCTACATATCCTTAGTGGTTAAGGAGTATTTTAAAAGCTGTTGCTTATCCATTTACTAGCCCCAACAAAGTACCCAGATCAAGATGCCAGAATTAAGGTGTGATTCTAACAAGCAGAATCAGATACTAGGTTATTTTTTCCCTAACATCTGGTACAGACCACCTACACACAAACTGAATTTTTAGAGGAAAAATACATTAAGAACTCTTTTTTTCTAAATTTAAATGCAGTTTGCAGAGCAAATTATCATGGTTTGCAATAAACTCACCAAAATATCTGATCTGACATAGCAATTAAACCAAGTGACCTGTCCTCACGCCATTTCATGGAGTACCCTAATTCAGGTGGGGAATGTAGCCCTGGACCTTTTTCCCTCATATCAGCTTATATTTTGTTGACTGACAGGGGTATGAACTTTTCTGTTGCCGTGTTCTTGCTTTTCACTCAAGCTGATGAAATTTTCCTGTGAACTTCCCTTCTAGGTATGATTTGTACTAATTGTTCTAATCACAGCTTTTTTTTTCTGGCCATTCTGGTTTAGAGCCCCACTTGAGACCACGACAAGACTCAGCAAGACCATCTGAGCCCTTGCAAAAGTCAATGAGACATGAGTTTTCTACTAAAGCTACACTACTAATACTAACCTGACTTTGTAAATTATCTCTCAGGTCAACAAAAGCTTTAGAAGTCTGCACATTCAAACTGAAATCTTTCAACAGCTTCTCTGGTATTAATTTTTATGATTATTTTCAGTACAATTTACAAATTTACTTTTTTCTTTCACTTGTTATTCACTTTTTAACTAATAAAATGACAAGCAAACAAAATAACAACAAATAAACTACACTAAATATTTCCTACATACTGACATTTGTCTGTATAATAGTAATTGGAAACATTCTCTCTCCCCACAGATGTTTACAAATACAACTCTGCTTTTGAAGTGATCTGCATTTCAACCCCAAAGTAAACATTTTATCTGCAAAGGAGATTTCTTGTTAGCAAAACCAGAACTAAATAATAATAAAACAATCCTGAAAGTAAAATAGATACAAAATTTTATCATGTTTGAACCAAAGACCGATTCTATCTGATAGAACTATTAGGAGATACAGCTAGCCTGAAGAAATTTGAACCCTAAAAGATAACAAAGCAAGCACTGAAATTTATCAAATGTCAGTACTTTAATTAGTTATTGATTGAAAACAATGACTAATATTCTGAATTAAAAATTAACACGAAATTCCTAGTAAAACAAAGAGATTTGAAAGAGTATTTGAGAAAAGGCAAACAAAGCATATTGGGTAATATTCCAGAAGTTAAAAATGACTCTAAAACTAGATTCTGAATGATATTACTTTGGAATAAGTCACTTTCTAGACATAAAGTTAAATGTTTTCCAAAAGGTAGCTACATATAAAAATAAAAAGATAATTCTTTTCAAATACTTCAAAATGTCTTCTTAACTATTCACTCACTTGTGTTTTTTTTTTCTTTTAGAATGTATTGGGGTGAAATCTATGGAATCACAAATTCTTCAATCACTGTTAGTACTCTGTTAAAGCTTGTGTGGCAAATTGCTGTTGCCCTTTCCTTTTCCCTACAGTTTTGTTGTCAAAATGTAGGCTTCAGGCCACTGGCACTTGCTTAAAAAAATTATCCAGATCCTAAGGAATTTTGTTTATCTGGGTTTTTTGTTCAGGTGAGTTTTATAAGCAAGAGTGAGACAGAGATGGCAGTCAGAGACATTATTTGAATTAACAATGTACATAAACAATAAGATATTTTCTTTGTATGTCCTTTTTAAAAATTATTTTTATAATCTTCAAGTACTTATACAAAGCAGTTGTCATTTAAGAAAACAATTTATGAAGGCATCTTGATCAATGTCACACTTTCCAACATTTCCACCCATTCCTCCTAGTCCACCTCTTCCTTCTCTTTTCTTACTTTTTAGGATATGGATTGAACTTGTTACTTCATGTCCCTCCTTTCTTCTCTTCATTTGTATACTTCTCCCCCTTCCCTTTGACTCCACTCCACCCCTTTCAAATACCAAATGTTCTGGTGTTTATTTTGTTGAGGTTTGATTTAGGCTCTCTAAGAAATCACACTGTTTGAGTTCTCCCCCTGAATCCACTGTATTTCAGTAGGTCCATTTGTGTGGCTACCACCCAAAGTATTTACTTATGTATTTTCAATTAGAGGAATAATATAGCTTGACAGCAAGAGATAGTTTTGGCTCCTAGGAGGTCATCTCTAAGCCCTTGGAGACGTGCACAGATGTGTGGGTTTGTTGGGAGTGCCCTTGGGTCATGCTAAAAACTCGATTGATGCTGTGGAGGCTTTGTGTCATTCAATATCATCTCAGACTTTGAAGAGGCTAGGGTCAAAACTCAGAAACATCGATAGTTCGTCATGCCTAAATGACTGAACATCATAGAACCCCAAACACAAGGCCTGGATGTGTGTTTCTGGTAGTCATTACTCCACACATATTATTAGCACACATTGGTACTGAAGCAAGTAAGCACTGTCCACCCCAATACAAAAAAAGAAAAAAGGAAGAAAGCAGAAGCTCCATTGTTCACAATTAACTCCCTTGGATCTTACCCCATCCCTTCCTCCTTTGTCTGGATTTAATGTGTCCTTTTGTTATCATCAAAGCTGGGCACTTGTGGGTCATACCTGTAATCCTAGCTATTCAGGAAGCTAAATTCTGAGCCTTTTATCTCCGATGAACCACCAGAAAGCCAGAAGTGGAGCTGTGGCTCAAGTGGAAGAGTGTTAGCTAGACTGGAGCAAAAATGCTCAGCAACAGTGCTCAGGCCCTGAAATCAAAACCCAGGACCAGCACACGTGCACACACACACACACACACACACACACACACACACACACACACACACACAGAGCAGGACAACCTATGGTGAATTCTGAATCCATGTAACAGTAAACCTGAGGAATCTGTGCACTTGAAACCATGTTATAAGTATAGATGTCTTATGCTGGCAGTTCTTGGTAGAAGGGAGGGTGACATTGAGGACTTGGAGCTGTGTCGAACCCAAATAAGAAGTCATTTTATTCTTGCAGAAACCTAGATGATGAAAAGTGTTTAAAAGTGAGAAAACCATAGACTAAACAGATATGATCTCCCTGTGGAGCACATGGAATCTGGCAGCAGGTAATAAACCCCGGCAAGACTGAAAACCTCCACTCATGGTACCAAGTGACACGCAAATAGCATGTTTGGTGTGTCTCAGTCCTCTATTAATGGGAGTCCCATATTTCCTTCACATGCAGAAACTGAAATTTCTTCTGGGAGCAAGAGTATAAAGCATGGCCAGAGTGGACAGAGCTACCAGATTACAAAGCAAAGGGGTCTGTGATATTGACCACCTCCCTCTCACACCCAGGAGACGACAGCTAAGCTCAGAGGCATCGTGGAGGAGAGGAGCTCACTTTCAGCCAGCAATGACTCCAAAGCTGCCTTTGTCACCATGCTTCAGTTCATCACAGCTCCATGTGATGCCAAAACAGAAGGACCCAGTCAAAGAGGAAAGCCAGAACCCAAAGGGCCTGTGCAGGTGCCAACGCACACCTTTAATTTGAGAAGTGCTTGGAAAATATGGTATTTCTAACATCCTGCAGGCTACAAGTTATATAAAATCCCAAAGAACAAAAGCACCGATCTATTTTCCCTTCAGGACATTCTGTTTTCCTCTGAACAGCTTATGTGTTCTGTATACATGGGCTAAGGAAGGACAGGTAGGTGGGTGTTAGTAACCTGTTTGCTTGAAAGTTGAGAAGGCAGCCATATGCAGAGCAGCATCTGTTGCAGGCTTAGGCAGCAGGCTCCCACAATGAAGCTCCACCTGTTACAGTCGCATCTCCTTTGAAATGGGATGGTGCTCGGCCAAGCTCCGAATTTCTTCCATTTTAGAACCCACATCTCCGTTCACAGGACCAGTGCCCCAACCCACTGAATATTTAACAACTTTGTGTTCCAAGGCCCAATAAAATTCTGGAGGAAATATCTCTGTTTTGGCCAATCCTGCTGTTTTATTTCTCAATTTTTTTCTGCTTTTATCAGCGTGTTAGTGCATTTAATAAGCCTTTTCCAAGTTATCAGTAAGCTTCTCATGGTGACCTTTCGGTCTGCAAAGTCACAAATTACAAATCAGAGGAAGACACTTTTGTTGCATTAAAGAAACAAGGCGTCTGCAAATCAGGGCTCTGTAATTCATGTGCATTTAATTTAGTAATGATTCATGTTTTACCAAGCGTATTCATGAAAAATTGTTTACTGCTACATATATAAACTTTTTTCTTGCAGTCTTTATACCTAGTCCTCTCTCTCATTCTTTGTTTCTCCCTTTCTGTGTGTGTCTCCAAAAACTGGAGTAAATCTGATATAATTCCTCATTCTAAATAACAGCTGAATTGTATTTTATCTCAGGGATCCAAAATATCTAAGTAAGAAAGATATTGATAGCTATCCATCTATCTACCGGCCTTTCATCTAGCCATCAATTCATCTAGCCATCAATTCTTAATAATGATAAAATAATGAAGAGGACTCATGTGGTCTCTACTTTCATGAAACTTCATCTAATGGTGGAAATGAAATTCAATAAACTATTCTGAACCAGTGAAATGCTATGCTTTTATTAGACAGGAATGTAGGACCTGGGTAACATATTACAGGGAGGCTGCCTGAGTAATTCTCAGGGGACACTTAAAAAATCAGGTAGGAATTTGAGGAAGAAAAGAGTTCAAGTTGTCTCAAATTGGAGGTACCAGAGAAGGAACATGGACACTCCTAGAAGAAATGGGAACCACCAGAGTGTCGAGAAAAGAGAAGGGAGAATTTAGCCTTGTTCATCTGGGTTACCTTAAGTGATCTGCTGAAGCTCCAGGCAACCATCCAAACTCAGTAGGCTTTGACTGAAAGATTTATCTGTTTAGATGGAAAACCCTTTAAGGCTTACCAATGACTTTAACATCAAACCCAAACTCTAACTAGGTTAACCTAACGCTAGGAAAACAGAATCAGGAACCAGAGATCTAGTCAAAAGGGACCTTAAGGTCAGAGATAGGACATACAATTTAAAGCACTGGACACAAAGGTCAAAGTGAAGGAAGCCTGAAGTTCAGAGCATGATTGATTGGACTGTCTTGATGATGAGCTTATGATGTCCTAACACATTTCCTTTTACTCTCTTCCCTAAGGGATAAAGTCTGGATTGCACAGCTCAAGATTCAGTGTAAGATTCAGTTTGAATAGTTAGAGGGATTCGAGTGATACCACACCAGCAATGAATGATTCATTCAGTTGTTCTTATGTCCTCATCAGCATTCATTCACTCAAAAATGCATTCATAGAACAGGCCATCCATCTTAGGAAGCATCTATCTTTGTTTGTTCAGTAATTCAATATATTTGTAGTGACACATCTAACTAAAGAACACCTAGAAAAGTTAACACCTCTACCTTATGTTTCAGGTGTCTCAGATCAGACACCTGTCACAGTATCAAGAATAGGCAAATAAAAATCTGGGCAATATTAATGAGCAAAATGACTTGGCCTTCCCAAATTAAAATAGCCCAGAATACAATTTCAATATTAGAGTTAACCTAACAAAAAATGTACTTATTGTGTGTTGACAGGCTGACAAAATAATTGCACAATTACTGTTTATTGTCAAACAGTCTCAAAGCTTGAGCTTCTTAAAGAATTCAAGAAGGATTGAGAAATTCTGCTCCTCCTCGTTTTACAAAGTTATATAATCTAATTTAAAATGAACTAACTAGGCAATATAGGAAAATAAGCATTGAAGGAGAATTTATGAAATGTCTGTAGAGGCTATGCAAACAAAAGACTTGGTTCAGGACTGCTGAGATGGGATTTTACAAGATTTAGATAAACTGGAGTAAGATGGTAGCCATTTGCTTCCTATTTCCTTTCTGAAGTCAGCCTATCTGAGTGAGTGCTGACTCAGATATACCAATAATAGCATTGCCATCCACATAACCAATTGCTGTGACCAAGCCAGAAAACAATGTTCATCCTTTTATATTCTAAAAGAATATAAGCTATTCCTCATAGATTCACCTACATTTTCCTAGATCAAGAGGGAGATGGACAAATGTTTCCTGTCCTCCCTCAAAGAGTGATCCAAAGGCTGTGAGGTAAAGAATATTCCCTACAATCTCAAGTATTAATAACTTTTGAGGATTAAGGTAATTACAAGTAATCTGAGCTTCCTTTCTATTCTCATGAGGACATCACTTTCATCAATGAATGAAAGGAGAGACACTTTTTGAATCACATAACAGGCTAGGAATCATGTAAAGAACAATGTGACTCCAACATACCTCTCAATGAGACCCTTCATACATTATTTGTCTTCTTGTCTATCTGAGGTCCATTCTAATGTATACTAACTAATTGGTAGTATTGAAGTCAGAATTACTCACATGCTTTACTGATAGGTCTTCATCTATTATTCTCCCATTCATTACCTACAGAAGGCTTAACTGGACACTATGTAATTCCATTCCTACTAGGATCAAGTCTCAATGCTATTGTTGATTGTTACTGGACAGTTAAGGAATATATGAGCCATGTTTTATCAACACCATTTACCTGCTCATGAATATTTCCTAAGGAAGTCCTCTCTCTTCACAAGCAGATGAAAAGGTATAAGCCTTTCTATCCATCATGTCTGAGTATTCAATGTCTATTATGCCATATATATGGATTTCAAGACCAATCTACCTCTTCCCCAAAAAAACAACCAGATGTTTTGTGAAAAATCTGTAGTTAAGAGCCTCATTTCTATATTTCAGAACACTGTCAGTTGATCTCCTGAAAGAGTACATTTTGGACCATTAAGAACTCCAGGAGAAGAAAATTTATAATACTATTTTGGGGATAGAATACAAGGAAGATAAAATTTAATGAACCTTCATTTTATGTAAATACAACAGAATGTTGGATTTATAGAACTGATAACATCAGGGAACTCATTTAATTTTATATAACCCATGGTTCCAAACTTAAGGAATTAATCTGTTAAAGTTATTACCCTGTTAGATCAAGGGCCAGTAACTTTGTAAAATATGCATGCTGAGAAATCAACCGTAGAGAGCAGATTGAAGTTTCAGCAGATGCAATATAGGAAGGCGTTTGTTTTCCTACAAATGGAAGAAGTGAAACTCACCCACAAATTTTTTCACATTGTAAATAAGGAAAAGGGCACATGTGTTGCTTACTCAATACAGTCATAACCTGCAAAAAGCTATATTTAGGGGCTGGCTCTATGAAGGAAGTAAGCCTGTGTATTCTTCAAAGTGTCCCCAACCTCAGGGCCCAGGAGAAAGACAGTGAGGCAATTTCCAATATGGTGGAACCTTTGCACCAGACCTTGGAGTTGAGGATCACATGTGAAAAATGGAAAAATCAAGATAAAAAGGCTAAAAGACAGGGTTAAAATGAGAGTGGATTAGAAGATCAAGTTGAAACATTATTTGGAGAAAGCAACTCAGTTGGGGAAAACTGCCGGGCAGGAATTCCAGCTGTTTTAGCCTGGTACTAGTCAAGCATTGGATCCAAGACGAGACAGATGGCAGAGTAACTATTTATAAAGATGTAGGTGGGATGGAGGGAAACTATTTTTAAAAACCACAGTAACATGCTAGAAAGAATAGCAGACCCCTCATCACATAAACTCTGTGGAGGAAGACAGGGAGAAGCCACTGGTCCTTAGAAATAGAGAGAAATGACTTAAAGGCCATATGTGGCCCCCATGTGTGGAAGAACACAACCTTAAAGTGACTTTGCAGAGAGAAGACCAGAGAAAAAAGAAAGCTAGATCATAGTCTCCGACCCCACCTCCCACTTGCCAGGGCTCCCATTGACTGCATCCAACCAGAAGCCAGAAAGAAGAAGAGTTGGTTTGTGCCATTGGTATAGATCAGCCTCCTGGGGAACACAGTAGCCTGGAAAGCAGTGGAAAACCAGTAGAAAAGCCAGTGGAAGCGATCTCCCTTTAAGAATCCAAATAACCACATCAAGGAAAACCAGTCCCAAAGACATCAATGCAGGTAAGAAGGTTTGTCTCTAATAACTTCCATTCAATATTAGCTTCAGTTAATCTAATGTATTTGCCCGGTTAATAAAATCTATTTGAAACTCAGTGCTGAAATCTGAAGAAGACTGAACAAAAATATACGTCATACTTCTTTCCTCCTGCATGCCTCCCACATAGAACTTACAGTATTTTTTATTCATATGACTACCGAATAGTTGCTAAGTTTCTGATATATGTTAAAGACAAAGAGATATTGCATTTCTCTCTTCAAATATAATATACAATAGAAGATGTATTTAAACATCACAAAGACTAAAAAGAGAGAAATGTTAATTATTAAATGACAGGATTTCATCTCTTAAGAAAACTGGACGAATAGAAAAGGAATCAGATGTCAGGGCTGGGAAGATGGCTCAGTGGTAGAGCATTTGCTTTGCATGCATGAGGCCCTGCGTTCGATTCCTCAGCACCACATAAGCAAAAAGAAAAAAAGCCAGAAGTGGCGCTGTGGCTCAAGTGGTAGAGCGTTAGCCTTGAGCTGAAGAGCTGAGGGACAGTGCCCAGGCCCAGAGTTCGGGCCCCACGACCGGACGCTCCCCAAAAAGTAAAAGAAAAGGAATCATATGTCCTATGTGCACAGAAGAAAATTTAAAAAAAAAATCCCCGACTCTTGTTTGGATTCCTTATCAGTTGCAGATACCCTGATCAGTGCTGCAGTACTTTGAAAGGCTACTTTGCCTTGGCAGACTTATAAGTTCAAAGTCATTCTCTGTCCATTCTATTACGTTCCTTCTAGTTTACAGCTAATAGGAACCGTACCTTTGTGCACATAAGAAAAAAAAGGGCTCATCTTTGGGTGGATCAAATAGGAAATAGGGCCCCCCTTCCAGAGTGATGAGCCCAATAACATTCAGTTAGACAGGAGACCACCACAAGCTTGTTTTCATCTATCCATCTTGCTGCTGTAAATACGGAGGCAAGATTGCTCTGTGCCTCATTGTCCTTCATTTGTATAATGAGCTTTAATTAGATCGGTAAGATTTTCTTTTCATTCTAACTTTCTCTAGTATGATTAATATAAAAAGGAGAAAATTTGTTGTCTTTTGCATAGAGGGTGGCAGTCTTTCTTTTTGAGCATTCTCTGGGGAGATCGTACAGTACCATCATTACTTCATTAAGCTCTGTCCCCAGTCTCCAGAATCAAGCATCCCAATGTCATTTCCTCTGTTTCTTCCCTATAACTGAGCTTCTCCTTCCGTGACTTCTACAACCTCCTAGAGGAAGAGTTTTCCCTCTAGTCCTCTAAGCCACCTGCTAATTGGCATGTGATGAAGCATCCCACCTGTACAACCCCTCTCTCCTGCTAATAAATGACACAAATTAAAATGATCACGCTTATCGTATATTCCACTTGAGATCAAATAAGGGAATGTTTCATTCTGTGTAAGTATCTTCCAGCTGTAGGAGGAAAATGTTAATCAGACATTAAAGATGCCAAGAAAAATAAATTCAATGTGTAAATAGCTACTGTGAGTAATTAGCTATTTACTATTTAATAAGTGCCAAATAAGGTCTTCCTGTTTACAACACTGCAAAAAAAATTCTTCAAAGGAGGCTACAACCAGATAGTACTGAGAAGGGCTCCCCAATGAAACCTTAAAAGTTTCATCAAGATATATTTTAGGCCTCTTGTGGAGGTAACAGAGCTCAGCAACTCAACTGAGCGTAAAGTGAGTGAAACTAGTCTGAGTGTGAACAGAGAAAGGCAATTGGATATTTGTTTCCTAACCGGCAGAGTGAAGTATCAAATATAAGTTGATTGTGTTCATCAACTTCTGCTGCTGTGATAAAAATATTTTGACATATATAATTTAAAGAGAAGGGGGTTTCTTTTAGCCACCTGGTTGTGTTGGGTCTGGTCCCATACAAGGTGAGGCAAAATTCTCCTATTTAAGGAGAATTCATTGTCACAAGGCATCTCACCTCATAGAGAACAGGAAGCAATAGGGAGAAGCAGAGCCCTGGAACAAAACACACCCCTCAAAGGTATCCCCAGTGACCCATCTCCAACTTGATTGCACCTCCCAGGTTCCATCACCTCTCAGTAATGCCATTAGATTAATCTAAGCCATTGACTAGAACCTTCATAATCCAATCACTTGCCCCAAGTCCCCCACCTCTGAACATTACTTTGAGGATTAAACTTTCAACAGCCTTGCCTTTAGGAAACCTTACATATCAGAATGACCCCAGCCTTTTTAGTTGCAACTATCTGCTGCTAGAGTTATGAATGAATTTTAACCACAAGGACCTGTTCCTTGGGTATTAGTGCCTAAATTAATTACTTCATCTAGTAAAGTACTCTTAGTTCCTGAAATTTATTGATACAGTATTTTCCCTCAAGAAACTGCTAGGAAAAGAAGCAAAATAATGAGAGCTATGCATGTGGTGGGCAGGAATGTGAGAAGATACAGTCACAGTAATCCATTTCTGTGCCACAGCTTCACAGGACTTGAAGAGCCATCTGTCTGTTGATCACACCAAGGTAAAGACACTTGCATTCAATATGTAAATATCTACTTTTCCAAACAATATTCCACCAAGTACAACTTTCTGCAAGAACCTATCTCGGAGTCTAGTAAGACATGCAACATGAGGCTAACCATGAAGCAAAGATGGTATATGGGCTTTTCTGTTTTGTTTTGCTTTGTTTCTATTTTTATTTATTTTATTTTATTTTATTTGTGAACATACTGTACAGAGGGGTTACAATTACATGGGCAGGATAATGCATACATTTCTTACCAAGCATTGCAGC
>NW_012267346.1:1817920-1875414 GCF_000151885.1 Dipodomys ordii
CCTGCTCTCTCAATTCCTGTATTACTCTTTGATTAGCTTCCTCCCATTCATGGGATTCCTGCAGTTCTCTTTGAGTGTTCTCAGCCTGCTCACGCCATTCCTGCCTTTCTCTTTGAGTATTCTCAAGCTGCTCACGCAAATCCTGTATCAGTTTTTGAGTAGCTTCCTCATGCTTATGATATTCCTGTATAAACTTTCGGATTGCCTCCTCTCTCTCCCTATCACGCTCATACAGAGTCCTTTGTAAGTTTTCAAACTTTTCATTTATCACGTTTGCCAGCAGTGTTTGTAGAGCTATTTGGGAACTCTCCTCTGGATTATTCATTATCTGTTCTGTCCCCTGATTATCAAGATTGGGAATTGAGATACCCGGATTTGACATTTTTCTTGTGTTTTTCTGGTTTACTCTGCCCATTTGAGATGAAAATAGCACCAGTTTTGTGCTAGAACACTATCTTAAGGCAACCATCAACCAGAGTATGCATTTGTACAGTCAATAGTCTACAGATACAATCTAGTTCAACAGATACATCTATTCAACATCAAACGACTATATGTTAATGGGCTTCGAACCACAGAGAAGAATTTGGAAAACCAAAAATTATTAGGGTTAGGTAGAGATGTGAGTAAAAAATAGGAATAGATTGGTGTGGGGAGGCACAGGGAGAGTTAACTATGTCCTAATCTCAAAGCAGGAAATAGGTTGGGTAGGATGCAAGTAGAGAGAGAGAGAGAAAGAAGAAAGGGAAATGAAAAGAGAACAGAAAAAATAGACATGTAACAATTAATGATATTATGGAGATTCAAAAACAATCTATTTAGAGAGGAACGTGCGTATATTGAGAGAAGAGGAGGGACATAGAGGAGATGTGAAAAACTTTTAAAAATGCTTAAAATATTATATAGGTATAAAGAGGTAGTACTGCTATTAAGGAATTTAAGTCTCAGAGGTTTTGAATTGAGTAATAAATTTGTGGATTAAGTGTGTACACAATGGGGAATAGGGTCTACTAGTTAACTAAGGGTTTGTCTGAGGACGTGCAGGACAAGAGTTAAGTCATATAAAGAAGAACAAAGGAGAGGAAAAGGTGAAAAGGATAAGAAAGTGAGAATAAAAAGATCAGAAGTTCAGTAGAGTTAAACAAAAAACAAAAAGATAATTAAAAAAGAAAAAAAGAGAAAGAAGATAAGAAAAGAAAGAAAAATGCACATTCACGTATCCCTAAAATAAAAATTATAAGAGGAAAAGAAAGTTATTGGACAGCAATTTTTTTTCCAAAAAAGGCAAAAATTAAAGATTAATAAAAGTTTTAGAAAAGAAAATTTTTTTATATATATAAGGTACCAAAAAAAAGGAAAAAAAAAGAAAAAGAAAAAGAAGAAGAAGAAAAAAAAGTTATTTGATTTTTTGGGGGGAGGGGTGGGAAAAATCCTTTATCTCCCTTGTGTCTGTAACCAGCCTCTTGTTGGAGTCTCTGGTCAGCTTGAGGTCCTGTGGCTTGATTGGTTTCTTAAGTCAGTTTGTTCGAACAGGCAGAAAAATGCTCTGCTTTACCCAAGATTTTGAGATCCCCCGCCCAGGTTAGTTTAATGGGAGGGTGATCTGCTTTGAGAATCACTAAAGAGGGGGATGCAGTGATGAGGCTAGGTTCTGGGTAGAGTTGAGGCCTTTCAACAATTAGTAGCATTTCCCTGGGGCTATTTTGTGAAAACCTCACAGAGCCCAGCCTGGAGCCATTCTCACGGTTTCTGTTTACCGATTTTCAATTGATTGTGGAGGCTGCTAGAGGGAGGGGCAGCCTCTGGTTCTGATTACCCAGTGGGGAAAGCCACTCCTATGGCTGGTGCCGGAGCTGGGTGACTTTTCCCTGGATGGAACTGAGTCTGGCAGGTCACTTCGCCGTTAAGTTCTTGTGACCTGCTAAATGACTCGTTTTATTCCAAGGCCTGAGTTGGAGTTAGCAGCTCCTTCGAGCTTTGTCGGTATCCAAGGGTATCCAAGATGGAGATCTCCGGTACTGGGTGGGGGAGGGGTGGCCTTCCCTCCTCTGCTCCCTGAGAAGGAGTGAGGACGTCGGGCTTCTACTCACACCGAGTCTTGGTTCCTGGGTCGTCTCTGGTCTGCAAACTGCAGGATGAAGATGTCCGCTCCTTGTCGGTTCTTGCTGGTGTTGAGTAGAATCCACTTGCCTGCCGAGTCTGGCTCCTTCGTCCCGGACTCTCTGTGGCTCAGTTATGGTGCCCTGAGGTCGCCGCCGCCGCCGCCGCCACCGCCGCCGCCGGGGCTGCTGGCTAGCGCTCAGATGTGTCTTTTTTGCCTTGGCTTCCCTCTCTTGTCTAACTCTCTGTCCTGTGATGGCACACTTGGTGTGATTCTCTGGCTTAGGACTGTTCACTGGAACTCTAAAACTGCTTTCTATGCAAGAGCTTGTTCAGATTCCAGCTTCTCCTCCGCCATCTTCTCCACATCTCTTGTTTTGTTTTTTTTATACTTTCTTCAAAGTAAATACACAAAACAAAGCTAACCTATTTTTTTCCCTTTAAACAACCCCACATTTGTAACCTGACTCCAGAATGGATGGTGGTAGTTTTAAAGAGTCTTTTCTGTATTTCAAGCTCATTCTTTCCTTTTACTTCTCTTCTTCTCTTACTTAACAAAAGTAGATCTAGCCCAGAATCAAAGCCATTCCTGTACCAATAAACCACTATCTTGGATCGTATAATGTCTTATCTTCAAGTCTGAAATGAGGAAACTGGGGAGAGAGTATGTATTATAATTAGACTTCAGAGCAAGGAAACCCTGAGTCTTTTGCACAACTTTTGACTCAGGGACCTCTAGCTACAAGATAAATGTGTACAATTATATAACTTACTTAACAGATCTGCTGGGAGGATAAAAAGAGTATATGCACATAATGTTCTTGAACAGTGAATGGCTAGAGCAAAGCAATTAGTAGTAGGTGCTATTTTTAATTGTATTATTTATTAAATCAATGCTATCCATTAAAAAAAAACTGAAACAGGGAAAGGTTAAGAAGACAAGTAAAACCAGGTTTGTTATTTACACTGAAGTGTACCCACTGTCATTTTGATGTATTTATCTTTATCACATATATTTACATATTATAATATACATAATTTTTAGCCAAGAATGGTATCCTACTATATATTTTGTTTTTTTAATCATTACATAATATTGGCAATAATTTCTTATGTTCTTAGGAATGCCTCAAAAAAACATGATTTTTAATGAGCATATCATAGGCCACCATATGGCTATGATATAACTTATTTACCATTTTGCAAGTGATTACTAAGATTTTTAGATAATTATCAGTTTTCTACTCTTAGAAATAATGCAGCAGCTCATAGACTTCCTAGACCATTTTGTGGTACATTTTTTTAAATAGCTTTCACTATAGGAAGCTGAATTTGAAATGACTTTCTAGGCCACTCCATCATCTGGCCCTTCATGATGAATGTTTCTGATTGATCCATGTCCTGATTATTCATACAGAAGCCAGAAGTAGAGGGCAGGGATTGAGAACAAGCATAAAGCAACGCCTTCATCTGTGTGCAGGTGTCATGAAGACAGACCTGGACAGGCCTTAATATAAGCACATTTCACCTTCTTCAACATAAGACTAGAAACTCATTCTAGATTCTGACAAGAGGCTTATTTCATACTGCTTTTGTCTTTATCTTTGGCTGTATCTTATTTGAGTGAGAAATTAAGATATACCATGTCAGGAGCAACTGGCTTGTATCTATTTTATTTACTTATTTTTATATTTAGGAGATGCAATTATGAAGTAGTGATCCACAGATGCACAGAATTACAACAAATATCTCTTCATTCTAGACATGCCACCCTGTCTTTCTCCCTTTCTCTCTCTCTGTCTCTCCTTTTTCCCTCCCTCATATCCAATTCCATTTTCCTCTTCTCAGACACTTATTCTTAAATATAGAAGTTGAATCTATTCATCTAGTCAGTTATGTTTATATTCAGTATATTTCAGACTCTTTTTTCCTACATGTTTATCTGTGACAAACATGGCATGTTCTATAGATTTAAAATGTTATATTTCTCTTCCTTTTATCAGTGTTTGAACATCTCTTTATGTGTTTCTCAGGTTTCTCTTTGAAAATTGATCCATTGTTTTCCTTGTTATATACCTCTAAGTCAGATATCCTATCTTTCTGTTGGCTATTTTAGAATTACTTTTTAAATGTTTCTAATTAGTCCTTCACCAGTTAGAGATATTGCATACATCTTCATGAAAGAAAACTCCCTTCCGAATTGACTTTAAATAATTCATAGCTGTGTGCTGTGGAAGGAATTCTAGTCAGTAGAGAAGATAGTGTTTGAAGGAGCAAGTTCACTGCTCCTTTCCAGATCATGAAAGCATTCTACTCTCCCACCTCTTGCTTTTATCTTTCTCACAAGAAAGAACCACTTCACTGCTAGCTTCTGTAGAACCCATTAGCAGTGATAGCAATTATTATTACCACTGTAAGTCTTACTTGCAAACAGTCGTCATGAGAAAAATTCCACAATTAGAAAGTTGTAATAAGTACATCCAGAATGCTATGACTCTCATATGATAGAGGGTCAAATGGATACCTGGGTATTTTCATACAATTTGCTTTCCTTTTTTAAACAATACTTGTTTCTCTTCATATCTATTATTTTGTGTATGTATTGAGTTGTCTTCTGTTCATATTTTCCTCAATTTTGAGGGACTTGGTGTTTGGAAAGATGGTGAACTAACAAGGACTCATTAGCCCTCATTAGCCACAGCCTCATAGAATATCAGGTGTCTCAGAGAATGGCACAAGACAAAGGCATCATTGCATTGGATGCATCTTGATTGTACAATCAAGTTCTACAAAAAGCATAGGCACCAGTGTCATGTATTTTCTGTAAGTTTACCTTATAACTGGGATGTACCCATTACTGAACAGAAATATAGGATCTCAAGACTAGTAGATCTTAAAAAGTAAGAGTATAACAATTGCTCAGGACATAAGTAAGGGATATTGGCACTAATGAAGGTTCTTTTGTGTATAAGAAAAGATGAAAGAGAGGGAATTCTCCTGGCCTACTTCCAAACCCTTTGCTTATCTGCAAGAAGCAACATGATTGGCTTGTGATGTTGAAGGGAAAAGTACAACACATTCGCTGAAGTGCCACTTCCTTGTGAGACTGATGGCTTTGGACAGCTTACATTCTCCATCCCAAATGTCTGCATCCCAGTGTGAGACCCTCTTGTTTTAACACTGTCTGTGACCAATAAGCCACTTTCATAAAAGTAGCCTATCCCACAAATGTCAACATTCTCTTTTCCAGTCTCAATCATTAAATGTTGAAAGGGGTGACATAAACTGCTTTGTCAAATGGCAACTTCTTTGTAACAGCTAATTAAAAATAATTTTTTAAAATACAAAAAAAAAATCAATGTAGCCAGGTGCTGGTGGCTCACGCCTGTAATCCTAGCTACTCAGGAGGCTGAGATCTGAAGATCATGGTTCAAAGTCAACCCAGGCAGGAAAGACCATAAAACTCTTATCTCCAATAAACCACCAGAAAACTGGAAGTGGTGCTGTAGCTCAAGTGGTTAGAGCACTAGCCTTGAGCTGAAGAGCTGAGGGACAGCACTCAGGCCCAGAGTTCAAGCCCAACGACCAACCAAAAGAAAAAAGTTAATGTCATATATTAAATCCTTTTTCATATTTCTCAAATGATTTAAAACTCAGGACTTAATGAGAGCTGTTGGGGCTCCTACAAGGGTAGAATCTGATAAACCATGCATATAAGTAGGATTCACAGTTTAATTTAGTAGAGCCTGAGTGAAACAACTCTAGAAATCTCTACATTTTAAAATGAATCTTTATTTTTAGTATGACTCTCAGGTAAGGCTCCAATTAACCTCAATAATGACTTTGGAATCATTCTAAATGCTTTTAAATACCTGTAGGAGCATCAGGAAGATTTTTAAACATAGCTCTGGACATAAATGGAATTCTTTTTTATTTAATAGTTTGTAACATCTTCTAGTAAAGGTTAATACTTATGGAGTGGCTACTTTTTTTCTACCGCTTACACTAGCACCATCCTGAATTATACTACAGGGTTAGCCCTAGGATAATTATAAAAGGCACAAATTTTACCCAATTTTTTCAAGCTGGAAAAACCCAAGGTCCGAAGAAATTTAGACTTTCCTAAGGCTTTATAACCATCTAAACAACTTTCAAAACATTTGAACTCAGTTGGGCACTGGTGGCTCACGCCTGTAATCTTAGCTACTCAAGAGGCTGAGATCTGAGGATCATGGTTCAAAGCCAGCCCAGGCAGGAAAGTCTGTGAGACTCTTATCTCCAATATACCACTCAGAAAACCGGAAGCGCTGCTGTGGCTCAAGTGGTAGAGCACTCACCTTGAGCTGAAAACCTCAGGGACAGCGTCCAGGCCCAGAGTTCACGCCCCACAACTGACCAAAAAAAAAAAAAATTCAAATCTGCTGGGTAGAACATTTTATCCACTACATTATTCTGCTTTGCTCTCACATTTGTACTTCTATAACCTGTGAAACAAGCCATTAACCAGTGGCTTAAGGAAGCTACAGTTCCCTCCCAGCTTCCAAAGTGTTACCAAAATATTCTGGCTGATTCCAGTGTCAAATCATTATATCATGATCGTTTTGGTACTTATAATACTCCACAAATAATATTGCATTTCTTCATTGAGAAAGGAAGGTAAGTAGGTGTAAGCTGACCTCATATTCTCTCTCTAGCAATGTATGAGAGTGAACAAATCATGGCAAGTTTTTGTTACTTTATATGCTGTGTAAAATCCATGATTTTAATGGTTTGATGGGAAGAGCCAAGATATTGAAGTAAGGAAGCTTAGGTTCTAATTTGATCTCCTTTCCTTTCTGGCAATTCATTTGTACTGTTTAATGTTTCCTCAAAGTTAGTGAAGATCAAGGTTGTGTATAATCATCTTTTACTTCCTTCCTTGGAAAAACATGGATATAATTGATCAGGATCTTGCTTTTTCAATTGCCTTGCGTGTCATCGCCCCCCAAGTGTCTGGGTCCAGAGCTCTGAAAGGCATCAATCAAATGATACATTTGTCAAGGTGTCTGAAGCACATGCAAGCTAAAGCTAACCCCTGTCCACCACTAAGCCTGAGATCTTTGTCAGTAGGGATTAAAGAAACAGCAGCAATTAGGTGGAAAACCTTCACCCTGAGCTTAACAATACTTTCAAGGGCAGATGGGTCATAATGGCTTGTGTTAAACATACTCACTTTTATATAAAAACTTTCAAAAAATAACCAGTGACTTTTATTCCTCTCCTGTAGTTTGATCTCAGGGCAAGAAAAAGAGTAGAGATGGTCTTCCCTGACATCTCTCACTCTGGTGATAATAATTATAAACAATTCCAGCAGAGCATTTGTTAACAAAATCTAGAAGAAAGGCCCTACATGAAGTATGATCTCATATAGGATTCAAAGCCTCTGGGTAAGGAAGGACCAAACAGTTAAGGCAGCTGGAGCAACCACCAGCAGGGCCGCCAGGGCCTTGTTAGCGAGAGAATGTCAGGCAGTCCCCAGCCATAAAAGTCTCTCTCTTCCTCTGTCCCAGTAGCCCTTCCTGTAAATCATATCCAGTTCATCTTAGTCAGCATCTTTCGAGATAACCTCAAAAATCCCACACCATTTTTAGGTAAATGAGCTGTCTGGCTAATAATGTCTGTCCAATAAAGCAGACACCACCAACACACAATTATATCCCCTAGGAATTAAGAGTCCCTATAGGAAGGCCTTCCCCTTCATTCCCAATCCATTTTGTAACATTAAGTGATCCATGTTTCCTAATGAGGTTCCTTGTGTTCAAACCCATAGGGACTTTTGTACGTCTAAGCAAGCTTTGGAGTTAACATGCCCATCATCCATGCATCTAAATAATGTACAGTTTTTGTTTGTCTGATTTTTCAATTCTCTCTAGTCCTCTCCCTATTGCACCAATATCAAACTAACAAGACCCACTCAGCACCCCTGACAAAACAGCCTGCTGATGACTCACTCCTGCAGGTCTGAGTGCTTCCCTTGTGATGTCTGTTTTCCCTTTGCTGATAATATAAACTTCCTGCCACCTGTGACCCGATAGGTTTAGGTTGTTTGTTTGCTCATCGACTTGAAGCAGTCTCCTACTTAGCCCTGGACTTGACCCTCAACTGACTCCTGTGCCAGAGCCTAATAATTTCCCCAGAGTTCTAGTTACAGTGTGCACCTGGCCTTTCCTCTATTACCAGAAGCCTTCCTCAAAGCACAGGCCTGTGCTTGGGACCCAAGGTGCTTTAAGGATGAAAGCCAGGTTTTCACCAAATGCGGAATTCAAGAACTCTCTGTCCTTCCCTGCCACACATATCCATGTGGAGCATGTTGTGTGAGCTTTCCCTGACAGTTTGAAAAGGCCTTTGAGGTTTAATCAGTAGATAGTGGCAACAGGATCACACAGCCTTCATAGTGGGAATTCTTATCTCAATGCTCCTGCCGGCAGAACACCAAAGACTGCAAGCATTGAGGCTTATTTAGCTGTAAGGAAGAAGGGTCATGGTGATCCTTGGGTGACTGGGTGTAAAAATACCATTTTCTCAACTCAGAAGGGATCTCTAGGCAATAGGTAACTGCAACTTAGAAGGAAAAGGTCAGAGTAAAAATACTTCCTTGCCTTTAAAGTAGATTTCTATACTTTGTGATTCCTACTATAATTCTTTAAACCACTAATGTTGGTCTATTTTTTATTCTCTTTTTACTTTTACCTCAGCAAATGACCCTGCCTAATAAAGTTACTGATGAAAAATAATCCCTATGGATGCATCGGAAGAAAAAGATTATTTACAATTTGCAGTTTCTGAGCACATACTTATAGCGAGCAGTTTCTAAAGGCCCAAAGATCATTCAGAACTTACATGAGAACGCATAAGCTTTCTATGTAAAAATTGCCTGACTTTCATATGTTTTCCTTACATGTGTTGTGCCATTATTTGAGGGGTTCAATGGGGAGAATGATGAAGGAGGCGATGCTGATCAAGATGCATTAACCTCCTTGTATAACTACTTAAAGATACTAAATAAAATGAAATGCTGCTTGTCATTCTAATTATTTTTACTCATTTAAATATCCTGCCTACAATCCCTCCAAAATTGTCTTGTTGATCCGATGTGGTCCTTAGACTTGTAGTGTTGGCATTACCTGTGGGACTGTTGAAAAAGCAGTGTTTTATTCTCCATCTTTAGAGTGCAGGATTAACACCAGCATGTAAGAAGTTTGGGGTTAAAGAAAAAGGCCTAAGCCAGGTACCAGTTGCTCATGCCAGTAATCCTAACTATTCAGGAGGTTGAGATCTTGAGGATTGGGATCCAAGCCAGTCTGGAAAGTCCATGAGACTCTTATCTCCAATTAAAAAATAAAGCCAGAAGTGGCAATGTGGCTCATGTGGTAGAGTGCTAGCCTTGAGCAAAACAAAGCTCAGAATTAGTGCCCAGGCTGAGTTCAAGCCCCAGAACCAGGAAAAAGAAAAAAGCCAAAACCTTTAATTTAGTCCCACATTCAAGATGTCAGATTTAAGGTTTATGATTTTTGACTTAAGATAGATTTTTCAGCTTTTTTTAAATGCTATGTTCCTTTTGTTTGTTTGCTTGTTTGTTTAGGCATTAGTACTCAGGCTTGAATTCAGGGTGTGGGAACTGTCCCTTAACTTTTTCCCTGGCTGGGTGCTTAATTCCAGATAAGAATCTCATGGAGTTTTCTGCTCCATCTTCTTCTCAGCTCTCAACCTGGAGAGTAGCTAGGATTATAGGCATAAATCACCAATATTCTACTTCATGGAACTTTTTTTATAAAGAGTATGTAATATGTGTTTAGGGTTGATAGTTAAAGACAGTTGATTTGTAAAGCAGGGAATGGACACAGGATGTGAAATTCACAAGTTTGATATAATCCTTCCCAAGGATTGCTGTCTGCTGTGGTAAAATATGATTCACCTTTTCCCTTCCTTTATTAACCACAATTTCTTTTGTAACATTTTAATGATCTTCTAAACTAGACCAACTCAATCTTGAAGAGGAAGTTAATATGGAAGTCCAATCTTCTAAGTAATAGTGAAACTAACAAAAAAGAACATTTATAAGAATTAAAAAGGAGTTTGCTAAAGCAATTTCTGTTTTAAAATCCAATCATTTAAGCCACTAAGTATTTTTGCTCCCCATTCACTCATTCCTTTTTAATAGATTTATCATTGAAAACTTTCTCTTTTACATCACTGTAGATTAAAAAGTATGCATGTGTACAAGTCTTTGACTTCTCATAGGAAATAACAATTTAATAATAAATTAATCTTGTCTATGAGTTTCATGGAACAAAATATTCTTAAAGATGAGGAAATAGAATCCCATGGAATCCCTCTCTCTCTCTCTCTTTCTCTCTCTCCCTTTCTGGTCGTGGGGCTTAAACTCTGGGTCTGGGCGCTGTCCCTCAGCTCTTCAGCTCAAGGCTAACACTCTACCACTTGAGCCACAGCGCCACTTCCTAAAATCCCATGGAATCCAAAGAAAAAAAATAATTCAATGAAGACACAGGATATGAGTTAGCCTTGAAAAGATGAGCAGAATGAAAAGCTCATTAAGAGATATAGCTAAGGATTAAAATAAAGTGAGACTAAGTGAAATGGTCTCCATGATGTGAAAACAAGAGGGTTTTTGGTGATTGTTTTTTCTTTTTTAGTGCACTGTTTGCAGGTATTTCTTTTGTCTTTCTTTTTTTCTTTTTCTCTCTCTCCTCCAGTTTATTCCCTGTGGTCACTATTTCTGATTTCTGTACCCTTTGTCTTCTATATAAGTTTATCTGATTCAGGTAAGGGAACAAGAAACACATAAATGGTGGGACAAAGGGTGAACCAATGTAACAGCAATACTCACTAGATGCTATGTTGGAAATGAACATTACAACTTGGGGGGAGGGGCGGGAGAAGGGAAATTGGGAGAAAACGAGGGAGGCTAACACTGTTTGAAAAGAAATGTATTCATTACTTTACTTATGTAACTGTAACCCCTCTGAACATCACCTTTACAACAAAATAAAATTTTTTAAAAAATGAAGTTGGCATGCAAACTTTCTTCTAATATTTAATTTGAGCAACATGGTGAATTGGTAAAAAAAAAAAAAAAAAAACAAAGACTGCTTCCCCAATACACAAAATTTCATCCCAAAGTCATGGCCAACTTTAATCTTTTTAGATTTTTCTTACTGAGCATCCACTTTTTTTTGTACATATGTGTCCTACATTCTCATATTCTTTTGAAGATATTCACATCTTTAGCTCATATTTTATACTTGAGTTTTTCAGCTATCAATTTTTACTTTTTGATATTTCCTTTTGATTTATTACTTTGTTAGCACTTCAAGTTCTCCACTAAATAAATCCATCTTATGCTCTATTTTTTGAGTATCTGAATCTCAGTTGTTTTTAAATCCACGATTCATCATTACAATACCTCATATCCTGTATACCTATTTCTGCTGCTTATATTTTCTCTTGATAACGTTTTAGTTTCTCTGCTGATAGAGTATCCTCATCAATTATACCCACACTGATCTATAGATTAGATGCAATCACAATCCAATTTCCGCCCCATCTGTAAGGAACTTAAGAAAAAAGATCAGATACCACAGTCTCATTTCCTAATCCTCTTCTTTTTAACTTAGTCTCCACAACTACTTGCTCTTTCTTGGATCTTGGAAATATTTTTTGATATTCAACTTTTTCTTCTTATTTAGACTCATGACAGTTTTTGCCACTCTCTTTTTATTGTCTCTTTGTAATTTAAACTCCAGCATGGCAAAGTTTTGGTGTTCACCAAAGGTAGATTAGGTAGTTTCCCCATGTTTTCCCATCCTGAATCTGTATCCCACTTAGACAGACACATGACAAGCCTCCACAGCTACCAATTCCATCTTCTTGCAATGATCCATCATTTATCTTTTAGAATAATTGATACTTTAACCAACAGTGAGGATTTCTTAGTGTTGTTTTAGACAATATGATAATCTATATTACAATGTATTTAGGATTTGCCTTTTTACTTCCTTTGACAATCTGTATTATATGCATAGCTACATTTAAAATATGTGGAAATGTTGATAAGAGGAATCAAAAGTGAACTCTGTTTTCTTTGTGATAACATTATCTGACAGATCTTTGGGGGACTCTAATAATGTGATAAATAAACCCACTATAGCTCATTTCATTTATATAGAATCAATTCGGGGTGATTCATTTGATGGTCCTCAAAGGACTACAGAATATTTTAATTTTTATTCCATTCATTATAGGAAAGACATATTGCATGATGTAGACAATCACATTTACTAGAAAATGCCCTCATTATGCATGGACAAAGAGTGAGGAGGGAAAATATAACCTGGTTAGTTATTTTCTTTAAATTTAATCTTGCACAGAAAAATGAGAATTTGTTGCTAGGAACTTTTTCTTAATAGATTTCCATGTGAAAACGTCAGTGTCATGTACTTTTTTGGTAGGAAGGATGAGTTTGGCCACACAGGAGTATGGGAAACATATCCTCAGATTAGTTGAGTGAAGATCTCAGGAGCTGTGTCTATTCCAAATTTCAAATATGCTTATTGGTAAATCCCATGTGCTATGGGATAAGCTAATTCCCCAAAAGTCATTCTTCTGGCAGATTAAGAGAACAGTTTGCTTTTGCCTCAGGCCATTAACATTTTAATAAAATGGTCGTCAACTGTGATAACAAGTCATCTTTAGAGGACTTTATCTATTATAAACCTTATTAAATAACAAATTTATTATTGCTGACATGTATTTTTCCAGCCCTCATCAAAGATGCTTCTCACTCTAGTTCTCTTTCCCTTTCTCTAAAATTTTAGTTCAATGTGACTGAATTTCTGTGCCAAGAACATGTTTACAAGTTTGTTGGTTTGTTTTACTTTAGAGCAATTGGAAAATGATTCTCATTTTCAATAATAGTTGATTAAGCTAAACACATTTTATGGGCTTTGTTGAGGACCACAGTCTGTTTAGCAGTGATAATTTACTACGATTGACTGATCTGGGTGAAACAGACAAGTTGCCAGACTTAAGAAAAATGTGTACTAGGAATAATCAGAAGATCAAAAATATATACAATTTAGATTTTATTTCCTCATGAAAATAAAATAGTATAAAGAGCACTTATATTTCTCACCAGCAGTGGGGGCACATTAATTTTTTTATTGGAATAACCATCAACACCCTATTGAGTCTACAACTGGTAAAGGAAAATGTATGCAGAACTAAGCATACAAAAACCCAATCCACAATGATGAGAGCAAGAACTACATCAAAAGCAAGAGTACTTTAGAATATAGAACAGAAAACATTTTTAATCCATTTCCATCATCTTTACAAAGCTAAAAAGATCTCACCTGAAATAAAAAGAAATCAGGAAACCTGGGCTGGTTCATTTACATTAAACAGGGCCATCTGTGGTTAGACCGGGGGTTTTGAACATCTCTGCAGCAATGTACAAAATTACTCTGGGTTATAAAACTACAGGCAGATAATCATTTTGGAAATAAAGATGTCAAGATTCTAAACTTTGCAAAGAGGGCAGCAAAGAGATAAATGAGACACAGATGCATCATTTTTGTTTTTTATATTTTAGTTGCTGGGTGTAAGCTCAGGTCTCAGGTATGCTAGGTGTGCATTCTACCACTTGAGTCACATATCCAGCCTTTCTTGCTTTAGTTATGCTTTGAGTAGGGTTTTCTACTTAGATTTCCAAGAGGCCGGGCCTCACAGCATAATCTGACTACTCTTCATGTATAGTTAGAGTCATAGGCATTCCCTCCCATACTCCTCTGATTGATTGAGAAAGGACCTCACTAACTTTTAGCCCAAGTTGGCCTTGAACTATGTTTTGAGTCTTCACCTCGAAACTATTATTCAGTTGGGATTGCTAACCTGACCCACCATGTCTGTCCCACATTGGACATTTCTAAAGTATAAACCAGCCGCACTTGGTAAAAGAAAATAAAAAATTGCTGTGTGAAAAAAACAACAGCTGACTTTCAGTCTGAAAAACCAGATAGCACTTGATGACATCAACAGTTAATTCTTAAACATACAAGAATAGTAATTGTAACCCCTCTGTACAGTATTTTCACAATAAAAAAGAAACATACAAGAATAACCTGATTTTTTTAAAAAAAGAAATGCACTCATTACCTGACTTATATAACTATAACCTCTCTGTGTCACCTTTAAAATAAAAATTAAAAAATAAATTAACTTTTAAAAAGTGCTTTGTGTCAGGTAAGAATAAAGTAGCAGGTTGAAGGTTTTCTCGCCAGCAAGAACACTGAATTTGGGAATGGGATGTCATATTCTATGTCAAGATGAGGTTTCCTTCAACATTTCCATCTAAAAAACAAGATAGTTTTCATCTACAAATCAATGAAAGTTAGCATTCTAAGACGCTTATGGCTTTGTCCATATTTCACTAAAAAGTATCTAAATAAAACATCAACCTCCTAGCACAGAACATGGCCTCCAATTGCCATTTAAAAGACAATCTTAGTGACTCAGGAGACTTGAGATCTGAGAACTGTGGCCTGAAGTCAACCTGGGCAGACAAATTCATGAGTTAACTTTTTAAAAATGCATTTCTAGTATTATGATAAAGGTGCTATACAGAGTTTGCAGTTAGATAAGTTAGATAAAGAATACATTACTTTTTGAAAAATATCACCCCTTCCCTCACTCTCTCCAGTTTTCCTCCCATTCCTACCCACAAGTTCCATAGCTTATTTTCAACACAGTGTCTAGTGAGAATTACTGCTGCATTATTTTACCCTTTGTTTCTTGCCCTCTCAAAGACAGCTAAATGAGCAAATGAGACAAAAGGAAAAGAAAACAAAAACAGCAACAAGGGAAAAAAAATCTCTTGTTTGCATTTCCTAGAGTTCATTTGATAAATATTATTTTATGTGATCAGGTGCATGTCGCCCCTTTGGTCTCACTTTATGTGGATGCCTAAAGACCTGTATAAATTAGGATGTTCCAGTGAATTTTTTTTACTATCTGGTGTGTTTACTTGTAGATTTATAGGTACATTCTAGTTACTACAAATGAGGGAAACCATTCAGCTTATATTTCTTTGTGTCTGGCTTACTTAATATATTTTTTCCAAATCTTTAGGTTTTCTTTATGAATGGTACAATATCATTTTTTCTGATGGCTGAGTAGAATTTCATTTTGTATAAATACCACATTTTCTTGATCCATTCATCCCTTTAGGGGCATCTGAATTGATTCCATATCTTAGCTATGGTAAACAATGTTACAATTAACATGGTTGTGTTAGTAACTTTAGTGTGGCCTCATTCTAATAGTCACATGAAGAAATGTGCAATATCTCTGACCTTAAAAGAAACGCTAATCAAAATAGCATTGAGATTCCACCTCACCCCAGTTACAATGGCCATTATCAAGAAAACTAACAATAACAGATGCTGGCAGGGATGTGGCCAAAAGGGAATGCTACTACACTGTTGGCAGGAGTGTAAACTTGTTCAACCACTCTGGAAAGCAGTATAGAGGTTCTTCAAAAGAATGAACATAGAGCTTTCCTATAACCCGGAAAATCCCTGAGTTTCTTAACTCCAACTATCTAGAAAAGGGCTGGAACTGGAAGTGTGGCTCAGGAGGTAGAAGCAGAGTTGTGAGCAGACAAATCCAAGTGAGAGTGCAAAGTCCAAATTCAAGACCCAATACTGACACAACAACAAACATCAACAAAAAATTGTCCAGCAAAGAATTTGGGAGCAATCATCAGATTCCTTTTTCCAGTCCATATTATTGTCTCATACACCAATGCTCAGCAAGCAAATCTATGGTAGCAGGAAAATGAAAAAGAGCAAATGCTTGTAAATACAGCAAACTTTCAATCTCCAAAGTCTTGGAGATAAGACATTCCTATCGCTTAATGACTCACATAGTGGTCTTATCAAACTTGGCAAGAGAGAGGTAGAGTAGCAGATATATCTTTTTGATTTTTTTTTTTGGGTCCGGTCGTGAGGCCTGAACTCTGGACCTGGGCGCTGTCCCTCAGCTCTTCAGCTCAAGGCTAGCACTCTACCACTTGAGCCACAGTGCCACTTCCGGCTTTTTTCTTTTTGCTTATGTGGTGCTGAGGAATCGAACCCAGGGCCTCAGGCATGCAAGGCAAGCGCTCTACCACTGAGCCACCTTCCCAGCCCCTTTTTGATTTTTTTCAAATTTTATTTTCTTGTAAAGATGCTATACAGAGGAATTACAGTTACATGAGTAAGGTAATGAGTACATTTCTTGTCAAATATTGTTACCACCTCCTTAGTTTTTTTCCCTAATATCCCTTCCCTCCCCTAGCCCCCCAGTCCCCCACACCCCAGAATTTGTAACATTCATTTCCAACATAGTGTCTTGTGAGTATCCTTGTTGCAGTGGATCATCCTGTGTCCTTGTTTCAGCATTTTGTTATTCCCCTTACCCTCCCCAAATTAGATAAATGTATATACAAGATGCAAGGTACCAAAATCAAATACAGTGACAACAGGGGTATTCCATAGGAGAAAGAAAATACAAAAGAAACAAAAAAATCACATAGTACATTAAGAACAACAACAACAAAGAAAAATCTTTTGTGTCCATATCTTAGGGTTCATTTTCCTTAGCATCACCTTATATGGTCATATGTACATATCTTTTGAGCTTTTCTGCTCATCTGATAAGATTATCCTAGACACATACTAATAATTGCAAATATAGGAAACTGTGGGACCTATATTTCTTTGGATCTGGCTTACTTCACATAATATGCTGTCGGTGGGAGTGTAAACTTGTTCAACCATTCTGGAAAGTAGTATGGAAGTTCCTCAAAAGACTACACATGAGATAGCAATCTCACTTCTGGGCATTTACCTAAATAATCACAAATAAGGCCATACTAAAGCTACCAGCACAACTATGTTTATTGCAGCATTATTCACCATTGCTAAGATATGAAACCCACCCAGATGCCCCTCAGTAGATGAATGGATCAAGAAAATGGTGTGTGTGTATATAAATGTGTGTGTGTACATAGATGCTTCCATCAGAAAGAATGACACCGCCCCATTTGTTAGCAGACACATCTTAAGATAGGTGATTCCCAATCTCTCTACCCTGATAGGTGATTCTCAATCTCTCTACCCTGATATAATATTGTATATTTAAAGTAGATCTATATTTCTAGGAAGAAAGTGGGAAACAGGTCACCATATTTACCAAGGAATTCCATAACACAGCATATTAGACAATCCAAATAGAAAACCATGGTTTAAGATAAATGAAATTTATACTTGCTGTCAAAAGACAATGCCCTAGACTGTTTTTGTTTCCTGAACTTCTCTTCCTGAGGTGATCAACACAGAGTCTACGTTTTCAATTATATTCTTCTATGGAATCATGTCACTTTATATTTCCTCTTTAAGACCTATAATAAAACAGCCTCCCAGATGAGAATCCTATTAATAAACTAGAGAGAAAAATCACACCCAAAGTCTTCTATGAATACCGGGGCCAAATTGTACTGGCTCTTTGTGAAGCAGGAATACCTCATCCATTTCATCTCTAGCTAGTTATTCCAGTAGCTGCCTCTTAAAAAATCATTTAAATCAAACTACACTTCCACCTCCAGACAGACGAAATCACTTGCAGCTAATCCATCTCCTACTTTATTGCCCATAGAAATGAAGAACAGGTTGCATAAGCATAGCGTACAACAGGAGGCTCAGAGACAGCAGTCATCCATTTCCTTATAGTGTACAAGTTTGATCGTGTTTGCCTAATTATCCCATTAACCTGTACCTAAAGATCCAATTACTCCAGCTGTGGGTGATTGAATAAAGGGCAATTGCAACAGATACCAGGCAGGGGACATGTGTATTCCTCATCTGTAAAGTTTGTAATTGCTGGTTTAGTCTTTCACCAAGAAATTCCTATGGCAGCAAAGATAACAGAAGCATTTCCAAAGTGCAGCTTCCAACCTGGTGCTCATTTACATTTTAAATGTTTATTATGAATCAAAGAACTTCTTTTGAGTTTAGCATTGTGCCATTCCCATTGGCTTTAGAATTAAAAGATCAGGAGGAAGAGGTAGGAAGATTGTAAGCATGAGCTATGCAGGGAATTCCAAGGCCATCGGGGCTAGAGTGTAATCCTGTTTAAAAAATACAAGATAAAAAAAAAAAACAGCTGGGTGATGGTGGCTCATGTCTGTAATCCTAGCTACTCAGGAGGCTGAGATATGAAGATTGCAGTTCAAAGCCATCCTGGTCATGAAAAATCTATGAGACTCTTATCTCCAATAAATCACTCAGAAAACTGGAAGTGGCACTGTGGCTCAAGTGGTAGAGTGCTAGCTTTGAGCTGAAGAGCTGGGGACAGCCCCTAGGCCCAGAGTTCAAGCCCCACGACTACCCAAAAAAAAAAAATCAAAAAACAGATACACACACAAAAAAAAATTCTAAAAGATCAAGCCTACAGAATTGGTTTATTTCCTCACAATCATTATTTCTCACATTCAGGTAACTGTCATTAGATGACAGAGGCACAGATAGAGATACAGAGATCAACTATCTAGGATTTTTCCAACTGTCATTAAGTATATGTATGTGTGGAAATACAATTTTCCTGCAAAACATTGCTCAGTATTAGATAGCTATCATAAGCATTTAAAGATGGTGTTCTGATCTCAAAAGCACTCTTCATGTTATCCATAAGGCCCTTCATGTTTAGTCAGCTTACATACTTTTTGGCTCCTTGACGTCAACATCTAACCCCTCCTCTTGCTGTCCATGGGCAGAGGAGCACGGCTATCTTACAGTGAAAATGCATACAACCATCTGAAAGTTGGAAAGTGAATATGTAGTTCTCTCCATCCACACTAAGGGTCTTCTCCTTCTACCTGCCATCAAAGCTTGTTCATTGCCTGGATCTACATTTTATTCATCTTCCCAGAGATCTCTTCATTGCATTGAATATCTTCTCTGTCCTGGGTCCTCTATCTTACCACTTTCACTCTCTTTCTACTGGCCTTTTCCCATTCAAATTGTATTTGTGCTTAAAATATTACTACCTTAGGGAGTGTAAATTAGTACAATCACTCAGGACAACAGTCTGGAGATTCCTCAAAAACCTAAACATAAATATTCCCTACAACCCAGCCATACCACTGCTGGGCATCTACCCAGAACATCATAAGCCAGGCTACACTTGGACATCGGTATTCATTGCTGTACTATTTACAATAGCAAAGTTTTGGAAACAGCCCAGATGCTCTACAATAGAGGAATGGACCCCAAAAAGTGTCATACCTATACACAATGGAATTTCACCCAGCCATTAGAAAGAATAATATTATGTCATTTACAGGGAAATGGATGTATCTAGAACAAATCATGTTAAGTGAGGGAACCCAAGCTCAGCAACATAAATAGCACAGAGTATCTTTCATATGTGGAAGATAGATATTCACACAGAGTAAGGCCAAAGGAGGACATTCTTAGGAGAGAAACACAAAGGTGCAATGCCTATCTACCTCTGGCTGTATAAAATAATATTTACTGAAATGAACTCCAGAAAATGGAACCAAGATGATTATTTTCTTCATTGATGCTTTTATTTCCTTTTTGTCTTACTCATTTGTCTTTGGGAACGTAAGTGGGTCATAGAAATGGAAAGACAAAAGGTGAAAAAATGTAGCAGTGGTATTCACTAGACACTATGTTGAAAATGAATTATATAACTTGTAGGTGGGGACAGGAGGGGAAAACTTGGAGAAAGCGAGAGAAGGGGTGGCATTGTTCTAAAAGAAATGTAATTTGTTCCTGACGCACATAACTTATTCCCTCTGTATGTCACCTTAATAATAACAATTTAATTTTTAAGATATTCCTACCTTTAAAAATTAAAAATGCTTTCAACAGCCTGAATTCTCTCTCAACAGCCTCAGTACCAATCACTTCTTTTTTTTGGCAATGCAAGAATTTATTGAAAGTATGCAAAGATGTTATAGTAACAGTGAACAGATAGAATATTAATGCAAAATCACTTCCCTTTTACAATCATACTCCTTGAAAAATTGTCAACCTACCTGCAGTTAATACATTGTAACAGTTTACACTTACGATTCTCCATCAAAAAGAATTTTTTCAAAGCTAGCAACGGTCTTAATGTTGAAAAATCAATAAAGAATTTTTACTATTGACTTTTTTCTGTATTGACCTTTATGTTTTCCTCCTTTCTTGGTTTACATTATGAGCCTTCTCTTTATTACTTCTTAAACTCTCTCTTATTATTTACTTATTCTTTCCCAAAAGGATTTAGAACATTCCGTCAATTTCCTAAGGTCATTACTCAAATTCCTTTCATCTATTTGATAGGCTTGCACAGGAATTTGAACGATCGTGTGAACAGAATTACTCACCATAATGAAACAATAGAAGCAATCCAACTACTCATAAACCAATAAATAAATAATAAATAAAATGGATTATGTACTTACAATGCAAAATTATTTGCCACTTCAAAGGAAATATGAAATCACGCAAAACTAAAATAAGTCCATAACAAAGAACAAATAGTATATAATTTCACTTGTATGAAATAACTGAAGTATCCAGACTCATAGAGACACAAGCATCAATGTGATTATCAGGTGCTCAAGAAATATGCTGGAAGCTGGTGAATGGGTATAGAGTCTTCCATTTTTCAAAATGAAAATAGTTCTGAAGATTAAATGCACATAAGTATGAATGCATTTAAGATCATTACACTATGAAAAGATTGTTACATAGGTAGACAAGTCGTTATGTCGAAAAACGAACTTTACAACTTTGGTGGGGGGGTGGGCGAGGTGGGAGATGGGAAGGGATAGGAAGGGGCAACAAAGGAGGAGGCAACAATGCTTGATAAGAAATGTACTCATTACCTTGCTCATGTAATTGTAACCCCTCTTTACGCTATTTTCACAATAAATAAAAGAACAGAAAAAAAAAGATTGTTACAATATGGAACAGGATATTTTAACATGATTACAAGGCTAAGTTCTGCCATAAACTGTCAAAATTTTAAATAAAACCTTTTTGTTTTTTTGTTTGTTTTTGTTGGTCATGGAGCTTGAACTGTCCCTCAGCTCTTCAACTCAAGGCTAGCACTCTACCACTTGAGCTATAATGCCACTTCCGGTTATCTGGTGGTTTATTTAAGATAAGAGTTTCACGGCCTTTCTGCCCAGCTGGCTTTAAACTGCGATCCTCAGATCTCAGCCTCCTGAGTAGTTAGGATTAGAGGTGTGAGCCACTGGTACCAGCTTAAACAAAAACTTTTAAAATGACAGATACCACTACCAACATCTCTATTTTCTTTCGTTATTCTCCATAACATTTATCACTAATATAGCATGTTTTAGTTACATAATTTTACTAATTATTCATTTCTCTTTGATTACAGGACCAGGACATGGACATCTATGTTTGGTATTAGTATTTATGTGGTGGGATATTTCTCTATTACATAATCAATAGAGTATATATTAAATGACTTACTTATTGATTTTAAAAGATGTGATTAAATTTGCAGACTATTTTTATATCAGTTGAATTCTCTCACATACCCTTTCAATATCTCTATCTGAAATATCTCTGTGGGTGGTTTTATTCATTTAAACTGCAAATTATAAGTTCATGTCTCAAAAAATGTATCTGTGAGCCAGATTCTTGTGGGATCCGCACATTTATATCTACCTAATATCCCCATTTGTCAGGATGTCCGATCCATCTTCGAGTCAACAAGTCTAAAAAGAAATGCATCCCTACCCCCACATCAGGGAAAGATTTCTGTATACCACATTTACAGTCAATTGCCAAGACAGGAACCTGAAACTCATCATGGAACTCTTGTTCTTCCATATTCTTCACATAAATAACATAATATCTGACCTTTCTAACCACAAACTATTTGTTGAAATTGTTCATTTGACTAGTGTGTAGTTTTGACCTATTGCTAGTAATGTTGCTATAAATATTTTATGCTTTCATTGGATAAATAAGTGCATTTCTAAGAGTGCATACACAGCTACTCATATTACTGATCTCAAAAGAGTCATATATTTAGCTTTCCTAGATATTGAATGTTGTGAGATACAGACTGTCCAGTAGTACATGGTGACTCCAGTTGTTCTGGAAGTTTTCCAACATTTGGTCACATCAGTCTTTTCCATTTTTGCAATTTTGGTATATATGTATAACATAACTCTATGCCTAAGTAACCAACAAGAAAAGGCTTCTGTGGAGATGTGGCTCAAGTGGTAGAACTCCAGCTTTGAACAAAAAGCTAAGGGACAGTGAGTGCCCAGGCCCTGAATTCAAGGAACAAACATTCACACATACACACATACACACACACACACACACACATACACACACCCCAAATTATATACATTTCTTCTGTATTTATAGCAGTGAAATATATATTTCACATTTATCATCACTCATATTAATATATGTATTCTCTCTTGGATTAGGTATGCCAAGTTGAAAATAAAGTTAGCTAACCTACAGTAATTTTTGTGGGGGGGGGGGTTTTGGGGGGGGGGGGGGGCCGGTCGGGGGGCCTGAACTCTGGGCCTGAGCTCTTCAACTCAAGGCTAGTGCTCTACCATTTGAGCCACAGTGCCACTTCCGGCTTTTTTCTTTTTGCTTATGTGGTGCTGAGGAATCGAACCTAGGGCCTCATGCATGCAAGGCAAGCGCTCTACCACTGAACCACCTTCCCAGCCCAGCCTACAATAATTTTAAGATCATAAAAGGGAAGAAAAAAAATCTCCCAAACCAAGCCTGGATTCATTGCTATAGCAAAGTACCAGCTCTATGGTGTCTACATATCACTCACCCTTTAAAAGATCTGAAAAAAAATCTGAAAGACTGTGGAACAGATGTATTTAATTATTTTCCAGGAAATTCCTAAAAGGAGTAATAGAAAGGCAACTTCTCTAGCCATAGTGTTAGTAAATTTTATAAGTTTGCTGCGCGATAGAGTCCTGGTATCAGCATAAGCTATCTATACATATTGTATCCAGCCCAATAATCTATTTAGTCATAGCATGGAAGAAATGAGCTATTGTATCATACAAATGATTTAAAATTGAGTGATATTCATATAGCACTCTTCAGTTTCAAAGCAACTTGACACATTTTAATTGAATTGTTGCTGAACCTATAAGTACAAGTGGTAATGATGTAATGATAAAATTCTTTTCAGAAAAGCTGCCATTCACTGAAGACAGGTTTCTTCCACTATAGCATAATATAACTATTGTTCCTAGGCAATTGATATGTTTATAATATGATATCATTTTCTGTATAATATACTAGTTTTCTGTGCCATATGATAATGATCTGTATAGTATGAAAATAGTTTTCTTAGTTTGTATAACATTTCTGTATAGTATAATAAGGGTTTTTAAATTTGTGCAGCTTTTCTTATAGTTCAGATTCCTAGGCCAGAATAAAATATGTAGAGTAGCAGAACTAGACTGAGATGTACAAGACACTATGTTGAAAATGAATTTTACAACTTCAGGGGAGGGGGGAGGGAAGAGTTGGGAGGTGGGTGAAAAGGGATGGTAGGGGAAAAACAAAGGAGGAGGTAACAATGCTCAATAGGAAATATAGTCATTGCCTTACTCATGTAACTGTAACCCCTCTATACAGTATTTTTACAATAAAAACATATATTAAAAAATAAATGGCACTAGAAAGAAAGGAAAGCAAACTAGAACATGCAAAACAATTCTTATTTTTTAAAAAGGACTCACTCCATTTCAAAACTTAGTATAAAGCTATGATTTTAAAAAGTACTATTTTATTCTGTGTATTTTTCTCATCAGTTACTAAATAGAGCACAGTTATTAAAGAAAGCAGTATGTACAAATGCAACTTATCAGATAATTTCCTTAACATTGATATCTGAATCATTTAAATAGTATTAATAGCATTATTAGTAGTGGTTATCATTTGGAAAATAGAAGCAGTTCAAATGCACCTGTTCTTCAAAAACACCATTGCCTATGTAAAGACTGAAGCTGCATTTCCCATTCAATGAATCTAAGTCAAAACACGTTCTTTCCAAAATTTAGTATCATCCACATTTTGCAGTACAAATTTGGCTCCAATAAGACCTTGGACCATATGTCCATGTTTGCTAGTATATACAAGTCATTAATGGAATATTGGGGAGAGGTTTGAGTAGGTGAGAGGAGCTTCTCTTGGAGACAGTGATAACTGGGGGTAAGGAAATGTTTTTTCCCCTTCCCCTTGGACATTAAATAATACCTAGAAATATTTTAGTTGTCATAACTTGAAAAAGATTGTTACTAGTGTCTTGTGAGTAGAGACTAGAAGCTGCAAAACACCCTATAACACACAGGACAGTCCCAAAATGTCAGTAGCATTGAGGCTGAGAAACACTGCTCTAGAGTCTGACATTACAGTGAGCTATGACAGTACAGAGTTCCTATTCTGCTGGTGGTTAAAATGCCAAGGAAAAGCTAGATGCTATAATTAATGCTAGTATAACTACAGTGACAACTATACCTATAAATCACAACCACCTGTTGAAAATATCTAGCAACAGTTAGCATATCTGAAGTTGCAGACACAGGACATTTGCACATCTTGATATGTATCATGCACATAAGTATGTCATATTTAACCAAAGCCCAAGTATCTACAGAAGACACAGAAGTCATGTTCACAGAGCTTTATAATTGTTTGATGACCTTATGTTGCTCTCTGAGATTACTTGGGGAGCAATTCATTGGTATCATGAGACAAATCTATAGACAAAAATCTTGAGATACTCTGATGGTATAATTGCATTAAGGAAAACACACAATAATAGGATTGTATAATTAATGGAAATTTTTTTGAATAAAAGCTTTTATTTCACTAATATAGACATCTAACCTGTGCTCCAATTCTTCTTCACATTTATATAGAAACTGACAGAGAATTATGGGGTATTATACCGTGAAGCACTTCAGGTATTTTGTTGGCTGTTTCCCAGCTTTTTAACAGGCTGTAGCATTGAGTAGAGTCGTGTGACAAGCCAGTCCAGGCATGTTTTTATTTGTATTCATGTTATTTGAATAAGATTCAACTACTGTCACCTTCATTAATTAACATGAAACTCATTAGTCTTAGTTTTATTATTGGTACTGCTCCCTTTCTGAAGCATTCAGACAATGGGCTGTCTCATTGCAGCCTCTTACTTCAAATCAGAAGAGATGACATGGGGATAAAAAAATAAAAATCTGTAATAGCCAGCTTCTGGAGCAGTTATATCTCTCTTCAAAACATATCTTAAAATTTGTTATCACTCAGGATTTCTTATGTTTTTTGTCAGTGACCTATGAGGAGGCCCTGGTACATGAATCTCAGTCCAAAGTAGGAAACACAGAAAAAAGTACTTGCTCTACAGAAATAGTAATATTGATGCTGATGTTTAATTAATGATACAGGAAAGCAGACACCCAAATGGCAACATATATCTAACTGTGAGAGCTCATGACTTTACAATGAACATAGAATGCAAGATGCAACTCTACCTTGGGTCTCAAAGCAAAATAAGAGATAGGCTATATTACTTACAAGTAGATTAAGAAAACAAGTCACCTCTTACTTTTAACACTGAAAAATCATTTCAGCCAGGTCATCATGACTCCTGTTAATAATCCTAGCTACTTAGGAGGCTGAAGTCAGGAGGATGGCAATTAGGGGACAGCCTAGGCAGAAAGGCCTGCTTCATTCTATCTCTAAAATCACCAACAAAATGCAAGGCTGGAGGTATGTTTCAAGTGGTAGAGCTCCAGTCAAGCAAGCATAGCAAACATGATTCCCTGAGTTCAAATACCAGTTCTGCAAGAAAAATAAAAAAATTAAAGAATTTTTTAAAAAATCTGAAATACTTTAATCTTTGCCTTACCCCATGTAGTAATCAACAGAATCAGTCCACTATAGAACTGCTCCTCTGATTTAGCTCAAACTTCCTTTAGGTTGGAAGTATGTTCAGCTTTTCTTATTCCACTATAAGCCTAGTCCTAAATCTTACCCATCTCCTTTTCCATTTAATAAGTCTTGTTTTTATCCTTCCATGGGATTAAATGTCAAGAAGCATAGGAGCTGAGGTGGAAGGTATTTGTATTCAGTTGACAGGGAAAGATTGACTAAATACAGGAATAGGTTGTCATAAACCCTAGTAGTGGGTTTCCTGAATAACCCCAAGATGGAGTCACTTGGGGACACCTGCCATATTCAGGCACAAGTGGCAGATCATAGCAATACCTAGCAGATAAGAGTCTATCCCTCCCTTATTAATTCCTTCACCCAATGCCCAAAGGGTCAAAATCACAAATAGAAAGGATTTTAAAAAAAAAAGTCAACCTTGATCTATCTCTGGACTTCAGGATTCCATGACTTAATCCAGCCCAAAGTAGATTAAAGAACATTTTACCGGATACACAAAGTCTTGGTTAATATTCTGGACTGCATAAGAGTAGTGTGATTATTGTATCAGACTGAAGTTTTAATCCCCAAACAAGAGACCATTTGTTTATGGGAGAAGTAAGACCCGCCTAAAGGTTCATCCAAGGACAGAAAAAGAACTAAATCCACAGAAGGTGCTCCAAGGAATTGAAGATGCACTGTGATGGGGAAATCACACTGCCTTTCTTTATGCAGGAACTCTGTAAAGTCCAATTTTTTTCCCAATGAACCAGATACACCTTGATTTCATTTTTGGTGGGGTGCCTGCAAACCCAAAATGAATGCACATTCCTTTCTTCATTTGCACTCAACCATCAATAGCTCCCCAAACACCTTTTCAAAGAAAAGCTTTTTATCTGTCTTTGTAATAACTTGGGCACACTTAGAACGGAGAAATAGAACTGAAAGGACTAAATGGGTAAACAACACAGAATCATAATATTAAAGATTGCATATACAGTCTAGCTGGTTTAACCACTATTATTGTGGAAATTCAGCTAAATGTAAGCTAAGAGATCATGGATCCATACTCAACCATGTTACAAGAAGACACTGGAGACTCAGCTAAAGACAGGGCTTGCAGGGCCACTACAATAAGGGGCCTGCCACTAGAATTTGAGCCTCTCGTACAAATAAGTTTGCTCTTTATTTGCACCTACTAGCATGTATTTTAGATTCTTTTAAGGAAGATTTGACCTAGGCTACACTTGGAACTAAAGAAAATTACATATAATAGAAAATTTCATATAGCCTTCAAATATAGACATGTATAAATGTGTGATTCTCCTACTTTTGGCAGCTGATATTTTCAACACATCCTAACGTAAGTTGTGTTAAAAAATATATTGCCAAAGGAAACCTCTCCCTGCAAACCTCACAGAGGGATTCTGTGCAGTACACCATAGTTAGTGTAGCAGCATGCATTAGGCTGCCATTTTAGCCACAGCATATAATATGCACATCAGATCCTTTCTGCAGTTAGGTACATCACACATCTTGCCAAATTAGACTTATCCAGTGCCAAGCTGATAGGTATTGCCAATTTCTTGCTCACCCTGGAAAATTATAGGAATTTTTCCTTTCTAATGAAAGAAAGGAATCGTAAGCAGAATTGTAAGCACCTGCATCTCATTCTTGGCCTGCCTCTTACCTTGAGAACTGCTTTGCTTGGCCCACAATACCCCCGGGCACTTCAAGAGCCAAGGGCTCAATGGACATTAAAACATCCATCCTACCTGCTGTTTTTAGAAAAATTAAAAATACATCCTACTTAGAGGAGAAATAATTTTCCTTCAAATAATTGAACATCTGGGGATTTTAGTGGGGCATTTGGTACCCTTAACATCTTCAGATAGAAAGCTTTCTCCCAGTTCATTACTGAAATAATATACACAGCAATTTATAAAGCAATAACAGAGCAGCTATTATGCTGGAAGACACAATTCTTGACTGGATAAATAAATAGACCAGAGTTAAGTGCAGTGTCAGTCTTCCTACTCTTTAATACCGTAAGCCATTGATCTCTTGGACGTCTTTAAATTTTCAGGTATTTGGACCGGGGCCATTTGTTCCAGGTAGCCTTGTTAAAAAGGGATTTGCAGGTCTTCACAGTGTTACAGCCCTGCCAAGTTAGAATAACTTAAGACAAGGTCAATGTCTAGGACTCTCTTGTATTAAATCAGCAAGTAAGCTTATATGCATTGCAGATTCCTCGCCCATGAGATCTCTTGTCTAAAGCAATCTGCTGAAAGGTGATAGGGTTGAAACATGGGCTAGACAACATGCATATGGCAAAGAGTTTGTAATATTCTAAGTGGCATCAACTGCATCCCCGTGGGCCAACATGGGAGCAGTATTGCTAAATCAATAGTTGAAGCCATCTGAGACAAAACAATTTATCAAAATTCTTTCTTATTAAACAGAATTTTGCTAAACAAAATTCTTCACTGACTTAGTTGGCAGGAGCCATCTTGTATCATATGGTTCAGCCTACTCCTACTAAAACAGTAAGCAACAGCTACAATCTTCTTGCATTTCTGCTCTGACAGAAGGTTTGCTAAACAGACCAAGTGTTTCCCTTATGTTTAGGCACATGGCTATTAAGAAAATTCTGACAAATTGAAATGTAATTATGTGAGATGTGGAGTGTAGTGACATTACTCAAATATTAAGTCATAATAAAATGACTAAATCACAAGCAACATGCGAAAATTTGCTGAAATATAATGCAACTTATCTGTAATTTTACAAAGAAATATCTTCAGATAATAGGCGTTTGACTACAGAGAGAGAGAGAATGTTTTGAATATTGAAACCTGCTTTGTTTTATATAGAAGTGGAAAACAAAGGGATGAAGTCATCTAGAGGTTCTTGTCTGGTTCTAGAGTATTCCATGGTCTGTCTACTGAAAGTATGAAAAATTACAGGAAGGGGTAGGGGAAACATGGGCTCCTAGGCATGAGTCAAAACTAAGTAAAGATCCAGAATCACAATAGATCAAAGAAAGACTAGATAAATGGATTGTAGCAAACTGACGAGTTTCTGCATTACAAAGGACATAGTTAGCAAGATAAATAGAAACCTCACAGAATTGGGAAAAGATCTTTATTTGCTATGTATTAGACAAAGACTTCATATCTAAAATATACTTAGAGCTCAAGAAATAAGCCCTCAAAGAAACAACTCCCAATTCAATTAATAATTGGACTAAAGACTTAAAGAGAGATTTCTCCAAAGAAGAATTAAGAATGGCCAATAGACACATGAAGAGATGTTTGACATCTCTGGCCACAAAAGAAATGCAAATCAAAATAACATTGAGATTCTACCTCACTCCAGTTAGAATGGCTATACTCAAGAAATCTAATAACAACAGATGCTTGGGGAATGTGGCCAAAAGGGAACTCTATTAGACTGTTGTTCAACCACTCTGGAAAGCAGTATGGAGGTTCCTTAAAAGACTAAACATAGAGCTCCCTTATGACCCAGCTATTCCACTTCTAGGCATTTATCCAATTGACCGAGGCCATACTAAAGCAATCGGCACAATGAGGTTCATTGCAGTATTGTATACCATATCCATACCATAGGGAATCAGCCCAGATGACTCTCAGTGGACAAATGGATCAAGAAAATATGGTATATATACACAATGAAATGCTATGCTTCTATCAGAAAAAAAACAGCATTGCCCCATTTGTAAGGAAATGGGAAAACTCAGAAAAAATTATATTAAGTGAAGTAAGCCAGATCCAAAGAAACACAGATTGATTATTTCCCTCATTTGTTGTGACTAAAATGTGCCCATAAGTCTACAAGTAAGTCCAATGGATAGTAAAAGACAAAACAAACTATACTTTAACATAAGATAATATACAGGACTCTGATAATTCACCCAAAGTGAAACAAAAGGAGGATATTCTCAAGAGAGGATCACAAAGGCTCAATAGCTATGAGCATGTAATCATATGAAATGATTTTTGTCAAAATAAATTCCAATAAAGGGAAAGAAGAGCTTTTTGGTTATTTTGCTTTGTTCCCCTTTCCTCAGTAGCTGTTTTTTTTTTGTACATTTTGTCTTGTATATAAGTTTATCTCTTTGGAGGAGGGTAAGAGAGAGCACAGAAATGTTGGGACAAAGAATGAACAAATGTAGCCGTGATACTTACTGGACAATATGTTGAAAATGAACTATACAACTTGTGGGGGAAGAGGGTCAGGAGGGAAAAACTGGGAAATAATGAGAGAAGAGATAATATTGTTCAAAAGGAAATATACTCAATACCCGACTTACATGATTATAACCCCTTCACCTTTACAATAAAAGTTAAAAAATTAAAAAAAAACAAAACGTGAAAAGACAAAAAGAGTATTTTAAATGTATTAGAAACCTTCTCTAAATTTCTGTGTTCCCTAAAGAATCAAAGAGAACTCGAGAGATAACAAAGAAAATCTTCCTTGATGTCTTATAAACCAAGAGAAGTGTCACCTGCAGACTTCTCAGCAGAATGATTTCCTTATAGCTCCAAGAGTCTTCCAGCCCCTTGATGAAGATACATTCTGCTCATGGATGTGGTTGTTGAGACTTCTCTAGGATGTCATTCTGTAGGAAGCAGAATAACCCTTGTTACCTCCATCATTCTACTTATAAACAAATTATGTTTCCCATCTTGCCCTTACAATTTCTACCAATGAGTATTTTCAACAGATGTGACAAAGGTAGGATTTTGAAGGACTCTGGAAAGGTGAAGGAGTTACATGTTTGTTTAAGGAACCTTGACTTTGCTCTTGCTACTTAGATAAGGATGTAGATTTGCTGATAATCATTTGGTTCAGCTTTCAGAAAGGCATGAGTCTGTAAATTGTTCAGAAGGTCAAGGCATAGATGATTAAGATAAGACCTTCAAAGACATGTAAAGCTGAATACAGACTAGGGTTAAAATTGTTTCTTTCTTACTCATGGTCAGATCTTACTTATTTGAAAAGGATGGGCAGTAAGGAATGTGGAGATAAAGGAAAAAAATTGCTAAAAAGATTTGCTGCATCCAATCACCCTGCATAAAGAAGAGCTCTTGCCTATGGGAAGTTCTATGTCTTCGGCTAAATAAACCATGCTAAGTTATATATGATCATATTGGTGGCTATCTGCTTTTTTGCAATGAATTAAACTAAAGAGTACTTTAGGGAGAAAAAAAGGCAAAGGATTTTGTGTGTCCTTGGGCGACAGGTGTGATAGATGGAAGAGATTCTGTTTGTGATGTTTGTTGTGAAGTTGATTGAACAATGTCATTCTGAGAATATGTTTTTGCAATAGCTGGAAATACATGTTGCCTCCAGAAAGCATTGCCAAGGCCTACGAGGGCTTTTCATAGAGCTGTCCATTGCCATGATTTGATTCATTGTGCCCCAGGGAAAGTTTTGTACACAACCTGAGAGTCATATTGAATTTTTCAGGCAAGTGTGATTGGCATTATGACCTTCAACTACATGTATCCTGAGGCAGACCTACACTCAGAGTTTAGAAACCATCCAGAGGAGTGATCCATTGGTAAGAAATCTTTGAAATGCTAAGACTTTGATCCTCTCAGACATATATTTAGAACAGGGCTCTGATATTAAAGAAAGAGAGCTGCTATTCATTCAGACCCTACTATTCGCATCAAATAACAGCTGTCCATGGCTGGTTTATTCTAGATTCTTTCTCTGTATCCCGAGTTCAAACTAGAGCCATCCAGGACAGTTACTAACCATCAAAATCTGAAGAAGCTCTAGGACATTAAATGTCCATCAATGTTTAGCACACCATCAACAGCTTCCAAGTCTCAAAGAAGACTAAATGGCCAACTTCCTCCATGTGTAGGTCCTGGATGTGAGAGCCAATAGAGGAATTAATAGTTATTCTCCAATTTAGTAATCAAACTCAAAACTATATATTTTTCATTTGTTTACTACCCTACTATTTTTTTGTGTTTGTGAACATTTTCTTATAATTCTTCAAAAAGTATTCTGTGAGATGTAGATTTGTCATCTCTTGTTTTCTCTGCATTTTGAATAAGGATGCTAAAGGACCTAGAAAATTTGACAATGATTCTGGAGCTCTTTCAACTCCTCTGGACTATCTGTCATACTTTAGATATCTTTAGTCTATTTACAATTAATTTGCATACATTGTCACTTACATGCAGCAGACAGAATCTACACTGAAATTTCTCTGATATAATTGCAGTTGTTCTGGATTATGCAGCATCTTAGTCAGTATGTGCTCAGATATAATACATACAAATTCATTTTGTTAGTACCACAAACAAAACACAATTATGAGAGTAAGATATCATTAGGGGAAAGAGTGACCTATAAAATGTATGATAGCTAATCCAACCTCTTCATTGGTAGTCACTTCTGAAAAGGTGGGATTCTTTGGTAACAAAATAAACTTGTCCCTGATCCAGCTCTCCTTGGTCTTTGGGAACAACATAATTCACTCACAATTCACTCAAGAGGTAACTCCAGTTTTTTCAAGTATTGTGCTAAGTGCTAAGGTATAATGGTGAATATAAACAATTCTTTCAATCAAGAATCTACAGTCCTACAAAGCCCCAGTGGCTCACTCCTGTAATCCTCGCTACTCAGAAGGCTAAGATCTGAGGATTGGGGTTTGACACCAGTCCAGGCAAGAAAGACCATGAGATTCTTATCTCCAATTAATCACCAGAAAACCGGAAGTGGTTCTATAGCTCAAAGTGGTAGATCCCTAGCCTTGAGCAAAAGATCTCCAGGACAGTGACCCGCCTGAGTTCAAGACCCACAATTTATAAAAAAAAAGGAAAAAGAAAAGAAAAAGAAAGAAAGAAAAGGGAAAGAGGGAAAGGAAGAAAGAGAAAGAAAGAAAGGAAGGAAGGAAGGAAGGAAGAAAGAAAAAAGAAAGAAAGAAAGAAGAAAGAAAAAAAGAAAGAAAAGAATCTACAGTCCAATTACCATGAAACTGGCATAGCATAATAGTACAGATGCAGAAATACAGATAGTGGGAAGAACCCTGAGGATCATTAAGAAAAACTCCAGAAAAATGTGACTGAGCTGAGACAGGAATAGTCATCATTATGATGGTGTGAGTGTAGGAGAGTAGGTGTGCATATTTCTGTTTTGGGTGCACACCAATCTTTACCAGCTTGCTTTGCTCATTTCATTTGATAAATAAGAAAAAGAATGCTCTGAGAATTTGGCTGACATCTGCAAGGTCACCTAGCTAGCAAGTATGAGAGTCAAGAATGAATACCAAGTTTGTATAACCATTCTGCTTTCAGAGAAGAAAGCACTGAACTGAAATCAGGCAAACGGAATTCTAGTCTGTCATCAAATCCCTGCACAACCTTCAACAGGTCACTGAACAGTTATGCTCTGCTTCCCTTATCTGGAAAATGAAGGGTTTTAAGCCAGATGACCTCCAAAGTTTCTTCAGTTTTCAGTCTGCTACATTTAACTCTCTCCTTCTCAGGTACAAGAAAGTCCTGAGAATTGGGAACTACTACTAATAGTTACTTATTATATGGGCAGTAGTAATTTCTCTTGTAGTTAATGTAAAAGAATCATATTTTACTAAAGTGCAGTGAGTATAATTTTGAAATGATGCATGTGTTATTTTAGACTAATAACTACTTTGGGCTAAGGGAGATAATTGGGTATGGATTTTATTTTGAAACTATCTCATTGTGTTTTATTTTATTTGGGAGTAATAAATGGAGATGCAGAATTACTAAGGAAATTGTTATGGTTCAAGGGTAAATTTTTTTAATGTATACATATTTTTTTATTTTGGGGTGATTGAGTAGTCTGTTGTATAGTCAGTGTGCTTGAGCATAATTCAAATTTCCTTGAAAATAAAACCTCATACACTCTAGAAAAGAAATGACTTAAGTACATATCAATGAATAAGGGATGTCACAGGCTAAATATGAACTGCTAATTCTTCTAGTTCTACTAGAGATCCTTTTTGAGGCTAAAGAATTGTTAGCAAAGTATGTTTTTAATAACAAAAAGAAGCATCCATGGCCGTTTTAAGTGTAGATTCCCCTCAACATTGTCTGCTTTATAGTTTATGTGAAATATTTCTTAAATTAAAAAAAAAAGCCAGAGTGGAATTGGGAATGTGGCTTAGTGGTAGCATGCTTGTCTAGCTAGTATGAGGCCCTAGGATTGATTCCTCAGTGCCACATATACAAAATAAATGGATGAAATTTAAAAAGAAAAAAAATAACAGGATTAATTAACAGCATATAGATATTTTAAAAAGACAAAGTAACCAACAAATATCTACAGCAGTTTATCCTAATAGATGTGAGCATCTCCTCAGGACCAATGGAATAGAATTGAAAACCCAGAAATAAACCTACAGACCTATAGCCAACTAATCTTCGATAAGGGAGCTAAAAAAATAAAATGGAAGAAAGACAGCCTCTTCAGTAAATGGTGCTGGCAAAATTGGTTAACTACTTGTAGAAAACTAAAGCTAGATCCTTATATATCACCCTGCACCAGAACCAACTCCAAATGGATCAAAGACCTCGGAGTCAAAGCAGACACTCTGAAAACATTACAGGATGGAATAGGAGAAACCCTAGGTCCCCTGGCCCAAGCCCAAAATTTTTGAAAAAAGACCCGGAAACACAACAAATCAAAGAAAGGTTGGACAAATGGGATTGCATGAAGTTGCAGAGCTTCTGCATGGCAAAGGACATAGCTAGCAAGATCAATAGAAAGCCCACAGATTGGGAGAAGATCTTCACTAGCCATACAATGGACAAGGGTCTCATATCTAAAATATACTTGGAACTCAAAAAATTAAATCCCCCAACAACAAATCCTCAAAGAAACAACTGCCCAATAAATAAGTGGGCTAAAGACTTGAAGATTGAAGAGAAACTTCTCTGAAGAAGAAAGAAGGATGGCCAATAGACACATGAAGAAATGCTCAACCTCCCTAGCCATAAAAGAAATGCAAATCAAAACAACATTGAGATACCACCTCACCCCAGTTAGAATGACTATAATCAAGAACTCTAACAACAACAGATGCTGAAGGGGAGGTGGACAGAAGGGAACCTTACTTCATTGTTGGTGGGAGTGTAAACTTGTTTGACCACTTTGGAAAGCAGTATGGAGGTTCCTGAAAAGACTTCACATAGAGCTCCCCTATGACCCAGCAATCCCACTTTTGGGCATTTACCCAAATGTTTATAAACAAGACCACACTAAAGCTACCAGCACAACAATGTTTATTGCAGCTTTATTTACCATAGCTAAGATATGGAACCAACCCAGATGCCCCTCAGTAGATGAATGGTTCAAGAAAATGTGGTATATATACACAATGGAATTCTATGCCTCCATCAGAAAGAATGACATTGCCCCATTTGTTAGGAAATGGAAAGACTTGGAAAAAATTATATTAAGTGAAGTAAGCCAGGCCCAAAGAAACATAGGTCCCATGGTTTCTCTTATTTGCAATACCTAGTGTATGTATGAGTCAAGCAGAAAAGGTCAGATAATGTGATGTTGGGAAAATGAACCCTTAGATATGTATTTAATTTTTTTTTCTTTCATGCATTTGTTTCTAACTCATTTATAAGATTATTTCTTTGTTGCTTTGTATGTCCCTCCCCCACAGTATAACCCCTGCTTTCACTATATTTGATGTCAGTTAAATTTGTGGAGGAGATGGGGAAAAACAAGTTGTTTAAGGATACAGGTGGACCCGTTGCAACTATGAGAAGTACAAGTTGTCATGTCGGCAAACAAACTTTACAACTTTGGTGGGGGGGGGAGGAGATTGGGTGGGGGGGGCGGGAGGAGGCTGGGAAGGGATGTGAAGGGTAAACAAAGGAGGAGGCTGCAATGCTTGTTAAGAAATGTACTCATTATCTTGCCCGTGTAATTGTAACCCCTCTGTACAGTATGTTCACAAAAAATTAAAATTAAAATTAAAAAAAGATGTGAGCATCTTTCTATATCACATTATATGATATATAATAGAATATTTGTATATTGAGCATACTCAATATACTCATGAGTATATCATGAGTGTATTGTATTATATATCATATGATATGTAATTCATTTCCTAGGGAAGCCTTAACAAAATACAAACAAGGTAGCTTAAAACAACACAAATATATACTCTTACGTATCTAGAAATTAGATATCCAAAAGTATGAGCTAGATTTCCCCTGAGACTCTGGGTCTACATGCTGCTGATGGCCTTTCATCCCTGTTGTTCCTTAGTTTGAAGCTTCATCACTCCAGTGTCCATATCAGGTGGCTGAAGCTATTTCTCCTTGTATGTCTCCACACCCAAACCCCCTTCTTAAATAGTCAAATTGGATTAGGACTCAGTCCAATTTCCTCATCTCTATTACATCTGAAAAGGTTGTATTTCCAAATAAGGTTACATTCTGAAGGAGTAAAGTTTCCTTTCTTTTCCTGAGGGGCATAATTCAGCCCACAATAGATAGCCCTGCTGTGGTTCTTTCCATTTTATAAATAAGTGAATGAAGCCCCTAAGTGGTCTTGATAAACTATTACTACCACAACAGAGAGAGAAGATACTGTCTCTGAGTTCTTATATTGCCCTTATTCTATCCAAGGAGCATTGAAGGTTACCAAACCAATTGGTGATTTGCCTGAATCAGAATTCATATCACTCAATTATCCAGTCATCTGTCTTACCTCTAGTCCAAACTACTTGAGCATGCATACATAGTTTCAAGGTTACCATTCATAAAATTTCAATCCAGTTGTCTTTGTGTATACTTGTGCTATATTAAACATCTCTGATAGAGAAAACATATATTTTCTTTTCTAAACCACGGTATTATGTCTACTCTGCACTAACTCAGGTGTAAAAATAGCAGGTGATTTTTAACTGACTCCATTCGTTCCTCTAAACATTGTTTGGCTGTTGTGAGTGATACCCGAAATAAAGCTGCGATATTCTGTGGTACATGACACATGCTGCAACTTTCCTCTTCTCTTCATATGCCAAGAAATATTTCATTTCAGGAAATAAGATAAAAGGAAAAAATTTTTAAAAATACAGACCCTTCAAGTTCCAGCATATGTGTCCTAAGGAAACTGAGCTGTCTCTCTTTTCTCAGATCTCTGCTTCATTTGTCAATTGTGTCCTCTAGCTAGGTAACAATCTTCTTTATACAAGTAACCTTCTCTGCTCTGGCCTTTCATGTACTTACTAATATGTTGGTCTAGCTGTGAAAATAGCTGCGGGCCAAGCCTAAATTAAACCATCCCATAGATTCTCCTTTCTACCCCATGTGATTGTTAAAAAAAAAAAATCTATGAGGAATTTCCCTGGAACTGTCTTTGTATGTCCAGCTGTCTGTTGATTGGCTGAATGGTTTTTACAGGTAGCAGAAAGACGCCCATGCAACTAATAAGGCACTCATGGTAAAGATCAAGAAAGCCTGTGAAAATTTCAAATTCTATGAGCACATTGAGTGTGAATGCTATTCGCAAAGCTGGATCTATTGATTTTACAGGATATTTGGTGCACTGTATTTAATTGTGATAGTCTTTATTTTTATTGTAATAAACAGTGTTTATTTATTTATTATTTATGTGGTCCTTTACCAATAGTCCTTGAGCATGCCAAGCAGTAAGGTGGCATTGGAAATGCAGAGATAAATGAGCTAGAGTGTCACCCTTTATCTTGGTAGGCATTTTCTACTGAAAAATATTATCACAGTGACCATCTACAATGAAGACAAGATAGGAAGATGACTCAACAGGGAACTGGACATTCTGATTCCATCACTTAACATGTGCCTGCTGCTCTCTGGAGTCTAGGAACCTTGTTTACAGTTGAGAAGGCTAAATAAATCAACTCTCAGACTTCTCAAGAGAAACTAGTTTTTAAGCTTAAAAATTGTGGTTAAGACATAATAGCCCAGTGGCCATAGTGGTCCTCTAGATCGTATTCATTAGGAATGGAGAATGCAATTCTGATTCAGTGCCCTAAGGAGTATCTGCCTTGGTGTAAATCTAACATAACAGAAATGCTTGAGTACTTAAATTGAGGTGACCACAATAAAATGAACATGTTTCCATTGGCCAACCTACCAACCAGATTTTGTGTTTTTTCCAGCCATAAAGCAACAAAAAGAAGGTGAAAATGGAACCTGAATTGTATATAAAGAAAAAATGTGAACAAAAATAATTTCACAAGCAGGGAACACAGTGGGATTGGCTGTACTTTCTCAGTGCTCCATTCTTCATACTTTGTCCCATTAGAAGAGTCCTCAATGGTGTTACTTTGCATTGTACCTAGTAGGTTGTGAGATCATTCGTGAAGAATCTAATTTCACACTCAAAATATTGTTTGGGGAAACTGGCACAGAATATTGCAATAAGAAATACTCAATCAGTATGGTTAGTTAGCAGTATCAGATACTATTTACCTGCTGAAAGATAGCATTTTCTTATATTATTTAGGCCTTTCAACTATTTTTTAAATGTAGGTCATAGTTAAAGAGACACTGTTACCCTACAGAAATCACTCAGACTTGGGAATCATATAGACCAAGATTCAAATATCAGTCTTTCAGTTATCTCTGATGTATAAATTCAACTTTCAATTCTTACTTGTTAAGCATGAAGATTACATCTACTTTTCTGGACTGTAAAGATTAATCATAAGTAAGGTAATAATATAATGCACTTACTCCATAAATACTTGGCTGATAGATGTAATAAACAAAGGTTATCTACAGTTTCCAGCATTTGGTTTTAAACATCATAACTAGTGATAGTAATGGTGGTTTATGTCAGCTGAGTAAAGACATTTTCCAAGAGTTAGAATTGCCCAAAGATCAAATCTGCTAGATTGCTTATTATGAGATGGAGACGTTCCATGAAGAACCCTCAAGCAAAACTAAATGACCTTTTACCAGGCATAATAGGAGGGAATTCAGTACCAGGTTTAAATTCTAGTACTTAAATGTTGCGTACCAATGATAGCTTGGGATGACTAATAGATTCTGAAACAATGAACACAAGTTTTCTGATTATTCTTGAAAAGCAACGATAATTATATTAGACAGAAGGCAGGAAATATGTCACAAGACATTGAGTTGTTTAAGTGGTAACTTTCCATGTCCAAAAAAATAGCATTCAGATTTATGATTTTCTTTTCTAGCAGCAGACTTTAGAAGAATCGACAGGCCTAAATGTTCCCCAGCCTCTGGCTTCTAGTTGTCTGTTTAAATAGCTCTTCCTGCTCCACTTCATCTTTTGCTCTCCAGTTGAGAAGCGGGCATGACAAAATTACTTAAGCCAGTGCTGTTGATCAGCCATGGGAAACATGCATTTATTTCCAATTCACCAGAGTATGCCGTGGGAATCCTCATCTCCATCCTTACCTCAGTTTCTCAGTTACATGGAGTTACTTTTCTTCTCTCCATGTTATCCAGAAAGAGTGGAGAAAATATTCTTGTCACATGCACTGTTCTCTTCTCTGGAGATTCAAAAGAGTCAGCAGTATAGAAGGTTGCCAAGACTCTCAAGGGAATGTCCAGCAAGACTATTCTGCCAGCAGAGGAATTCTCATGCAACCAACGCTCCCCCACCCTCCTCCCAAATAGTTTTCTTCATTGAAAGCCAATGTACTTCCTTTGGCCAGACTCTATCAGTGTGACACTGGAGAAAAGTAAAAACTTGAAAGAGGGAAAGATGCATCTTCGCTGAGTTTCCAAAATATGCCTCAGAATCCGTATGAATAAGAATCCTTGAATAAGTTTGGAAAATCTCACAGTAGTATGTACCTAGCTAGATGAAAGTCCATGACTTCATCAAATACTTGAACGCTAGCTGTGATGCAAAAGTAGGCTGAAAATCAGTGTCTTATAGTTTGTTCTCAGTTATTTTTCATTGCTGTGACACAAATGGCTGAGAGAACATGGCATTTGGTTCATGACTTTCAGAGGGTTCAGTTTATGGTGGCTTGGCCCAGGTGCTTCAGCAGAACATTATCATGGCTAAAGTTAATGGCAGAGGAGGGACTGGGGATCAGAAAATCATCATTGGTGCTCTCCCATGACTTACTTCCTCCAGCTAGGCTCCACCTCTTGAAGTGTCCACCATTGCTCAAACCAGTACCTCTACCTGGGGACCAGGCAGTCAACATAGGAGCCCACAGGAGATATTTCATCTTCAAACTTACAACACAGGAAAAAAAGACATGTAAATACATTTTCTACCTAGTATATAGCTTTATGAAGAACATTTGCTATCTAAAAATTAAAAAGGTAAATGACAATTTTAAAATGGGAAAAGTATTTCAACATATAGTCTTTCAAATAAGAAAAACACATGGTTAAATGAATGAAAAGATAATCAGCACAAATCATTCAAAAAGGAAGATTGAAACTGGAAGATACCACTTTACATCCACTAATATGTGAAGACAAATGCAAACAAAAGTTGATGCTGATACAGAAAAGTTGAAAGTTTATTCTCACTGGTGAGTAAGATGTTGGCCACAAATTTATGTGCATAAAGAATCTCATAAATCTTTGTTACTTTTGTGAAAGGGTCATTAAAGAACACTACCATTCTGTGTAAGTATCTCCATCTATTGACAATGAATATCTGTCGGTGACAGAAACATAAATTTGGCATCATTGATGCATCCTTGAATCTTGAGACTTCTTCTTATGCAAGCACACAATGAAGCAATGATACTTCCCTCCATGGCATCACAAAGATGAATAAAATTTCACCTTGCAAACAAATTCAGTCTTTGACTAAAATATTGCCTTGACTTCAAAGTGGCATTCCATGTTTTTACATTCCCATATTTTTCAATTTACTGAATACAATGTTAGTTTTAAAAGGTGACTGGACATATTGCTAAACTATCATTTCATTCCAGTAAAATTGAGACATTCTGTACAGAAAAGCCAGGTGACATAGTTCTGACCCAGTATTTCAATTATCTATTGCTGCATCACAAGCTAACCCACGGCTCAGAGGTTTATAGTAATTGGTCCATTTTCCTTCTGATTTTTGTAAGTCAGGAATTAGGAAAGGGCTTGGTAGAGAGCTTCATCTCTAATCCACAAGCCGTGTGTCAGAGATTAAGGTGATTAAGGCTAAAAGGATACACTTCCAAGATGGCTAATCATTAGTGAGACTGATAACTCAGTCTCCCTTTCCCTTCCTCCCTCCCCTTCCCTTTCCCCCTCTCCCTGATCTTCCCTCCTTTCCTCTCTCCTCCACCCCTCTTCTCTCCATGTGATATCTATCCCATCATCCAGGAGCTATCGATCAGTGTGGTTTGCAGTTTTTGTAGCATGGAGATATTAAGGAATTTGTTCTTATTTTATGATGATCATGGTTTCTGAGAGGACACAGGAGCTGAGAGATTATTTAAACAATGCTCTGAACTACCACAATGTCGCTTGCATTGTTTGGTCAAAGCATTTAGATAAACTACCCAGAGTCAAGGATGAGAAGAAACAGATTCCACCTTCTGGTGAAGAAGTAGCAAGTTGAAGTAGCAAGAATCAGGTGAGCATGTTGAGTAGGAGAACTTATTGCAGATGTCTTTGGAAACTACAATCTGCCACATCCAGGCTCTCACCCTGGCCTGCTTGCACCAACTTTGTGTGATGCTCCCAAGAACTGTTCTTTTCCCTTGAACAGTGTAGAAATTGGACCCTAGGCCTATGTAGAATTTGTCATGCAAGTTATCTTAAGAAACATAGAGTACTTATAGGAAAACACAACAGATTGCCAATAGGATTTGAAGAACCCGCCCTGCTCACTGACTGGCAAACTTTAATGTGTAGTCTTTCCTTCCTTAGGAGAGTGTTTTCTTTTAAGTCTAATTTGATCATTGTGCTAACCTTTCCTCCTAGATACATTCTCTGGATAAAGTTCTATCCGTTTTAACCACTGGACTATTCACACCCTCGTTCCACAGAAAATCAACTCCCCTCTCCGCCCCAGCATTGCTCTATCCTTTCCCTCCCCCACATCTGCAGACCAATTAGATAAGCCTCTTGTTACTTCCAAAGTTTAGTCCTTTTTTTGTCAGTTCTATCCTTTACCTAATCAGTTGTGACCATTAGAGGATGGGGAGGTTGTTGAAGGCCAAGATAACATCAGTAGGTACCAAAATAAAAAGGGTGACTTAGATGGTATGATACTCATGAGTAACACAACTAAATAATCTCCAAAATCATTCCAGCTCCAAGTTTGGGTGGATCTTATAAAGGTAATCACCATTAGCTAGTGCAGTAGCACAATAGCCTACTCAATCCACAATGCCTCATCGAATATTAAAAAAAAAAAAGGTTACCAAGTAGTTTTCATTCCCCTAGGGAGAAGAAAGAGGTCTTGTGGATCCCAGTCTAATTTCCTATAGCCATTCTATTATCACAGCTGTATCAGTGGTTTCTATTAACCCTTCTGTGCTATTGATCAGCCTGGTCACAATGAAAGAGCTTTATTGAATTCCAAGTAATGGAAACTCATTACATGGCCTAGGTAATTAATTACCAATTCTTTCCTTTTAGTGGAATTGAAACTGGCTGTGGAGATCAAGCTGAGTGAGCCCAGTAATGCAGTGTGATTGAACCTTTATTTAATACCCATGAGAAGCTCTCTACACTGGCCTTGGAGATGTGTTTGATGTAGTGCAGACCCTTGATACAACCCAAGCACTTTCCTTTAAAATAAACCATCTTTCCAAATGGATTCAATTGAAAAGAGGAGGCACTTAAGCCATACAAAGCAAAAAAACAGAATAGCAAAAATATAAATCATATAAAGATATAAAAGTAAGGGATCACTTCACTGGTACTTTTAAACCAGGTCATCAAAATGGTGTTTTTTTTTCTAAACCACTGAATTCATCCGGAGAATGAGATGGTTTATGTGTCTTAAATCTTGTTTTTTTAACTCTCATCCCATATGACTGCTAGCATCTTGCTGATGTGATTTTCAAAGTGTTATTGAGTTATTACGTAGATAGCAACAGCTCACGTATACAGAGAGCTAACAATATCAATGCTGGAATGGAAGATGAAGAAGATGGCCTAATAAAAGCTGACAATAACTGAATACTTACTCTGTAGTAAGCACTAAGTCAGCTCTTTTACTTTACAGCCAGCCATTCTTATCCAGGAATCCAGAACCTACAATTCAACCTACCACAGATGAAAAAATATCTGAAGAAAAATGTACCGCTACTGAACAGGTACAGATTTTTTTTCTTGTCATGATTTCCTAAACAATACAGCATAGCAACTATTTCTATAGCATTTACCTTGTATTAAGCATTATAAGTAACCTAGAGATTACTTAAAGAATACAGAAGGATCTGTATAGGTAACATGCAACTACTATGCTTCTTTGACATGTAAGAGACAAGCACCTGTGGATTTGGGTATACAGTAGGGATCATGAATCCATTTTTTTCTGAATACTAAGGGACCATTATAGTTTTAAGTAATCAGTTATCTGTCTTTCTTATCTGAGCTAAAAGAATGTCTAATATATCACACACGTTGACTTCCAGCACCTTGATTGGATACATTTTCCCATTTCTAAGGCTTCATTCCCTCTCACAGTTGTCTTTTATGTATATAAAATTTTAACATTTCTCAATCCTTAGCTACTGGCTCTCACTGGCTTTCATCTCCTGTTGTATGTTCTTCACCCCTTCTTAGAGAGATCAATTGTTCTGTATCCACACTCATTATCTACCTAGCATAAGAAGAAAGAGAGAGAGAGAAAGAGAGAGAGAGAGAGAGCAAAAACTATGGCCATGTGATAAAAAAGAATTAACTTTAAAGAAAATAAATTGTTAGGTATTTGAGAGTTTTTGGATCTTGTATCAAAGAACTAGTTATAAATTAGCTCAAAACATGTGAGTTAGAACTCTGACCTCATGAATATTTCTTCCAAAACTCTCAATATGTCTCCTCATCCCATTTGCATAGCTTTAATCTCATAAATGATGATAACACATAACTCATAGCTTGACTGAGTTCAGATAGTCCTCCATGTCCTACCATATGATGTACTGAAAAGACATTTTTAAAAATGCAGCTGTTCATTGGAAAATTCATTTGAAGAAAGCATCATTTTAAAAGGGGGAGGGGACTTTAAGTTTGTTATACAGAGGCAGTCATATATCATGTGATAAAATTACCACATTCCAGCAATCTACAGTGGAGAAAGTTAACTTACACATAGCTAATGTGTTTATTGCTATGTGGTTGAGAACATTGCTCTTTGCCTCCCAAAGAGCATACTCTAATAGCAAACAGGGACAATTTTTTAGATGAAATCCGGGGTCATTCCAGAACCATTCACTTGCTCTCATAGACATTGGAGATATTCTGACTGCAGTCTCCTTGTTATTTTACCTCTCACTAATAAAAAGTATATGTAAATTTGTACTCATTCTTCAATACTAACTCATTCCGAATTTTATCCCTGACTCCACTCTTTTTCCAACTTTCTTTTTTATTATTATCCTACCCCTTTCCCCTGTAAATATCATTTTGCAATAAATTAGAATAACAAATAATAAAATAAAGACTATTATTATTAAATTTTGCATTGTAGACTGGTTTCTGTCACTAAATGAGTTTGAAGCTCCTAAGGTTTCATTTTGATTTCAGGTTTCAGGTAAATGTCTTCAAAAACAGGAAGAAAACACAATAAGACATTCAAGTTCTTTAAAGGTAGCTTGAAGTTACTGGATAAAGAAAAAAGAAATAAAAACTGGAAAAGCCCAAGATTCACAGATTTGCCCACATGTGTTCCAGCCCCTGAAATCACTCAGTGAGGGTAGCAGACAAATGGAGAGGGGGGGAGCAAAGTTAGTCATAATAATACTCAATGTTCATATGTGAAAATGGAACCGGGTCACTGGAGGGGATGATAGTCTTTGGGCTAGATGAATAGGGAAGGGGCGAAGGATGAAAATGGTGACCTTGATCAAGATGGATTGCATTCATGAATTGGTATAGTGAATGGAAACCCCTTTGTACAACTACTTAACGGTAAACCAATAAATAAATAAGCTGAACAAAATAAATTGCTGTCAAAATAAAAGCCTCATCCAATATTTTGGTAATGCCCAATTCTAAGGCACAAAAATGCACTTATTTCAACATTTTTCTACATAGATGTTCTATTCCTGTATTTTTACACAAGCAATTGCTTTATTATTCTTGTTCCATTTTTATATTTTTTACTTAAAAAGATATTATATCATCAAAATCTTAGGCACGGGCATTTATTGCAGCATTTTCAAAGCTAGAATATCCTTTTAAAGGTTATTTGATATTTCCAATATTTCCACTTCCATCAGTACATTTTCTCCAGTGCCATAATATTCATTGCTCTAGTTTTGCTGCATGTTCAGTAACCAGGTGTTAGATGTGAAATATTAAGTCTGATAGGATCTCAAAAATGGACATACGACAAGGCTGACTGGTTTGCATTTCAAACACTTCCATTTTGTGGTGTCTTATCTGGCTACTTTCCACATGTGACAATTGTAGGCTATAGGAATTAAGCTTGATATTGTCCAGCCACCACCTCAACTGTCTCAATTGATACTATATGAATGTAACCACAAAAGTATGAATTAGCCTGTCAAACTGAGGGCATACCTTTAATCCCAATGAAGAATAGAAAATGTTTTCTTTTTTGGTGAAAAAAAAAGCACATATCACCGTCTACTCAGACAATACAAAATTCTCACAGAATCTGTTCACAGCAGCATTCGTGCTGGACTTCCCTGGATATAGAATAAAGGAAGAAGCACAGTAGCATTTTTCCATTTTGCTAAATGTGCAGGGTACTACTACAGTCAGTTTTAAATCCCTACAATAAGTTCCCTGAGTCTTGAGCTTGCTTTGTTCTTTAATTTTACTAAAATACCCTCAGGAAAATTAAACTTTGCTTGGAAGAATTCCAATTATCATAAAACCTCAACAAGCTAACTTATGAATATTTAGTCTTCTCCTAATTTCAAAAACATCGAAACACAGATGAGAACTTACAGAAAGGGACCCTAATAGGTAAGATTATCACCTCCAAAGAAATGTTAGCATCTATGGATTTGAGGTATGAAATGTATTTAATATTTAAAAGGCTCCTTAACAACGTATGAACTTTCCTCCTCAGTTAATTATTGATCCAGGTACTTGTCTCCCTTTCATTTTAAACTTTTAAACAAAATGTCTCAAGCATTTGGTTTTGCAATGGAGCTGAAGGCAGACACTGGCTTAAGTCATTTGGAGGTGTGAACAGGAAAGAATTTTAACAATATAAGAACAAAATGCACAACCAGTTTCCATTAGCCTACATTTGACGTCGTTGGTGCCATCAAGCAAACACCAAATAACAACAAGCAAATTTTGTTGAAATGTTTAGCTAAATGGAACCAAAACAGTCACAGTTGACAATTTCATAAATACATTAATTAGAAATGTCTCTAAATAGCATGTGATTTTGAATTATTAACATAAAACACTGCATTATAAATGACTGCAAATTGCATTCCTGGTTCCTCCATGCTTAATTTATCATGCTGTAGGAAAATCTGAAAATTAGCTCACTGTGTTATACTTAATGGCTAGTTTTATATGTGGGTTATTCCTTTAAGATAAAATTAAACTGCATTACAGATAGCTGTCCTGTGGCATATTATACCAAGTACTCCAAGCTGGGTCAAAGGATGCCCAATTTCCTTTCCATATAGGTTCTCTGCATTTATGGTGATTTGGGATGATTCCATTTATGTTTTGGCTAGTCTCCTCTGTCCCAAGGCTAGTTTTCATTCTCAGGGATAAAGTTAATCTGTAATAGATGAGACACCTTACTAGACTGTCCAAATCATGAGCTTTCAGCAGTGAGTGCTTCTTAGTACCACATTTGTAAAAAGAGATTAAACTTTAGTACATATGCAAAAGGCAAGAATTTGAACACGTTTAATACATGTTGCCATTCACACGTTGAGACTCAATTTTGAATGTACACCTTCACTTGAAAAGAATGATTTGTATAAAAAACTTATTTGCCAGGTGCCAGTGACTCAAGATTGTTATCCTAGCTACTCGGGAGGCTGAAATCTGAGGATTGCAGTTCAAAGCCAGCCCAGACAGGAAAATAAATGAAATTCTTTTTTTCTTTTTTTTTTTTTGGTCAGTCATGGGGCTTGAACTCTGGGTTTGGGTGCTGTCCCTGCACTGTTCAGCTCAAGGCGAGCACTCTACCACTTGAGTCACAACATCACTTCCGGTTTTCTAGTGGTTTATTGGAGATTAGAGTCTCACGAACTTTCCTGCCCGGGCTGGCTTTGAACCGGGATCCTCAGATCTCTGCCTCCTGAGTAGCTAGGGTTATAGGCGTGAGCTACTGGCACCCGGCAAGAATGAGATTCTTATCTCCAATTAACTCCCAGAAAACTGGAAGTGGTGCTGTGGCTCAAAGTAGTAGAGCCACTATTCTTGAGCACAAAATGCTCAGGGACAGCACCTACGCCCTGAGTTCAAGCCCCAGAACTGACCAAAAAAAAAAACTTCAAACTTTATAATTTTACCTATGTGTGTATTTTCATTTCAACTCTTCCTATATCTTTTTTTCAGTTCTTCCTATTTCTTGTATTTTTATGTTTTCTTTCATATTTGTATGGCTATTTGGTCAAAGCCACTTAAGGTCTTACTTTGCTGTTATATTGTATTCTCTTTTCCCTTACTTTTAGCAATAGAATATCCGACATTAGCCAGAATCTGAACAGGGTAAGTATTACATGGATATATGAAGAGTTCATATAGTACATACTTTAAAACTACTTACCAACATGCTTTACTCTTCAGTAGGCATCTGTTTAAGGTGTCGAGCATAGGCCTTATGCTCCAGCTTAATAATCTCATGTTCTGCAGTAGAGAATTGTGTACAAATCCACCTAACAAGGAATGCTTTCCTTTGCATTGAGTTCCAGGCAATGCATTAATAATTACCATGACATCGTAACTATTAGATGGGAATCTAAAATAATTATGATTATCATATTAAAGGAATTGATGGGAAAATGAGTAAAGTGCATAAGCAGATCAGATATTTAAGAGGAAAATGGAAATGCTTAACATCAAGACCCAACTATATATTGTCTATATGCAAAGATATGCAAAGAAAAAGGATGAAAACATTCAGCAAAGAAAAGCTAAACTATATCAAATGAGCTAACACATACTTGACAGTAGAGAATATTGTCTATAATAGACATTATAATGATAAAGAGGCCAATTCAAAACAAGTTACCATTTTGAAGTTGATGTTCCTAACAATAAATCTCCAAAATACATAAGGCAAAGTTGATAGATAAAAATGAAACTTACAATTAAGTTGAAAAGTCAAACACTTCATTTTCAGTAATTGATAGAATAAGTAGATAGAAAATACAGGCATAGGACATATGGGAAACATTCCCAAACAACCACTAAGATGTAAGCATGAACATTTAGAAAAGTCCCTGCCCAATCCCCAGGAACACAGTCCCTGTGCAAGACCAGAACTACATCTGAAAGCAGAGAACCTGATTTTCTATTAGAATAGCTTCAGTATACATCTGAGAGAGTTGCACACAACAGATTCTCAAATGAATGAGCCAAAGCCAAAGAATCAACAGATAATCCCAAAGCAAACATGTATCCCCCAAATATGGCCCACCCCACTTTGCACTCTAACCTTAAGGGATCATTGAGGAATTGAGAACTGGCATTCACTGAGGACTCCTCATGACTGGGATCAATACAAAGTTCCAAACTGAAGACCCAGGTAAAGTGAAGTCATGTTTATCATCAAGCAAAAACACACTGTGGTAAATAGTATCTAACTTTCAGCTAAATGTATATATACATATATATACACATATGTATATGTATATATGTATAAATACATATATACATATACATATGTGTATACATATATACATATACATATACACATATACATATATACATAAACACATATGTATATGTACATATACATATATACATATGTATATATGTACATATACGTATGTGTATATATATGTATGTATATAAAATACACGCAAATATATCTATATATAAATGCTGTATAAAAAGCATATATAAAAAGCATGCAATCACCAATCACCAATGGCTCATTCCTGTTATCCTAGCTACACACAAAATTGAAATCTGAGGATTGCCAGTTGGAACCAGTTTAATCCGAGAGACTCTTATCTTCAATTAAACACCAAGGAAGTTGGAAGTTGGAGCTGTGGCTCAAGTGGTAGAACACGCATTGAGCAAAAAAGCTCGAACGGCACTCAGGAACTGAGTTCAAGTGCCAAGACCTGCAAAATAGAAAAAAGAAGAAAGGAAAAAAGAAAAACATTCATCACAGATCATCTTCTAATGTTTGAATAAAATTCTGGTTTTACATTGAAATTAACAGGATGAAATTGGTGCAGTTTGTAAGGCTCTTATTCTTCTAGTCCCCTGAAGAAATCCAAAGTTAACAGAGCCTTCAACAGCTCAAGTTTCCAATGTAGTCTAATTCTTAAGGGAGAATAAAGGAAGGGTGCTTTTTTTTATTTGTTAAGAAAAAAATATTGAAAACAATTCTAGCAAATAGATTTTGCCCATAAACATTTTGATGAGTCTTGAAAACATTTTGATGAGTTTAATGGAAACAAACCAAAAATAGTCTCCCTACCACCACAAAAAAAAAAAATAAATGTGATTTGCAGGGTAAAGTGCTAGAAAAACACATCTTGCTTTTCCTTATCACAAAAATATTTGAAAATAAATTTGTGACTTTGTTGAATGTGTAGAGCAGATAGGTTCTGTACTTCCAGATTCTGTCTTGTTCCCCTAATGCCAGAATTTGGAGAAGAACATAAGAATTACTGGCATATGGACTACAAGGCTGTATTCATGCCATAAGTTCACCAGATTTTTCTGAACAAAATTCTGATTGACTTTTTAATTTTTTTTATTTTTAAAGTTCCATATACATGCAAAACTGAGAGAAGTATGTGATAGATTCCATGAATACATTCCCATCCTCAGCAATGACTGACATCTGTACCACCACCTGTTTATCATCACTTCTATCACTTCAAAATAAACTTGAGACACTAAATTAAAATACATATTTATATTATTGTGTTATTTGGAATATAACATGAAACACTATGTTAAAATACATATTGTTTATAAATATGGTATAAATAATGCCGCATGCATCACTAAAGCCTAGAAAAATTGACGTTTAATCTAAGCACATTGTATTATATCACCTAAAATTTTATAATAATTGCTTAATGTCTTCAAATATTCAGTTAGTGCTGGGTTTCAGTGGCTCACATCTGTAATCCTAACTACCCAGGGGGTCGAGATCTGAGGATCACGGTTCAAAGCCAGCCCAGGCAGAAAAGTCCCTGTGAGACTCTTATCTCCAACTGACCACTCAAAATATAAAAACAAAAATAGAAAACGAAAGTGATGGTGTGGCTCAAGTGGTAGAGCACAAGTCTTGAGCACAAAGAGGCTCGGGGACAGTGCCCAAGCCTTGAGTTCCAATCCCACAATCAACAACAACAACAACAACAAAATTATTAGTAAGTACATTACTTTAACTCTCATTTTTAAATGAGGGAGAATGGTGGAAGGGATGGCACTAATCAAGGTACATTGTACTCATAAACACATTGAACTGTAACCCCTTCATACAACTACTTAAGTATAATTAAAATGAAAAATAATCAAATGCAAATGAATTGATTAAAAAATGACTTCAATCTCAGTTACATGCACTTTTGAATAACTCTAGTCTGAATCTGTGTATAATAACATTACAATAGAAACTGTGTATGTTGAGAGATTTTAGCCTATTTTAATTAGAGTAATATTTTAATAAGTGTATTAAAATTTTTAATTAAGAAATATGTTTAAACTTTAACCCAAAAGAAGTAGTATGTTGGTATGTTTCTTAAGACTATTATGGTTATAGAAGTATACCTAAATAATTTTTCCCTAACTTTACCTAATTTTTCCCTAACTTTTCCCTAATTTTTCTTGTTGTTGAAGCAATCAATTGTTTATATGAGTAGCATTTTCTTGCAGGTTTTTTAGCCACAGTGGTGTCATTTAAACATGTTATTTTTCTTTAAATTGATACAAGATTAATCTAGATACATAAAATTCACAATCAAAATTCCTAACACTTGTTCATAGTAGGGAGCTATGTTTCCATCAAGAGAAAGCATGATTGATTGGCTTTCTGTCATGTTAGCAGCTGTTGATAATTATTGCTGGGACCCATTAGTCCATAGGGATAGTCTAACCTTAACATTCTTCTTCATTTATTACCTGAGATATGTCAATAAGTAGACATTTTCCTTACCACTGGGAGCTCTGTGATCCAATATGTAAGAATGCCAAAATAAATTCTTTTTAGTTGTTTTCCATACTCAACATCAGTTTTCACAACTATAAGTAGGTCCCCAGCATCCTCCAAAGGTGATTGGCTTACTTTTCTCCTCAGTATCATTGTGAACTCGTAAACTCAAGTCAACTCTATAACTGTCCTCTTTACAGAAGTTTCTATTGTCTTTATCCTTGGTCAGTGGGAGCTCTTTCAAGTTGACTTCAAAGTCTTCTGACTAAATATAGCTACTCGTTTCTACCTTTGCTCTCTGGAATGAGATGTCTGCACTCATTTCACATATGTTCTTACTCAAAGGGAATGACTGGTTTCAGAAATTTCACTGTGGAAAGATGCTACTGATGTTCGATGGGTTCATAGCTACTGCTCATTATTGCCAGACCACTCAATGACAACTCCAGATTTTATCATGTAGCAAAAATAGTTTTCAAAGACCTTTCTGTTTCCCCTAACATTAACATAGCTACTAAAATCATTGAAAAGAAGAAGTTAGGTCTGGGAAGTTGGCTCAGTGGAAGAGTGCTTGCCTCTCATGCATGAAGCCTTGGGTTCAATTCCTCAACACCACATGAGCAGAAAAAAAGGAAGTGGCACTTTGACACAAGTGGTAGGGCACTACCCTTGAGCTGAAAAGCTGAGGGACAGCGCCCAGGCCCAAAGTTCAGCCCCCATGACTGACAAAAAGAAAAAAAAAGAAAGAAAGAAAAGAAGAAGTTAATATTGACACCGCATTATTCCATAATCTTTCGAACTTATTACAATCCTCTAGTGTTTCCAGTAAGGCCTTTAGTCCAAAAGCCAATCCAGGACTTCAGATTATATTAGTTTCATGTCTCTACATTTACTCAAAATTGTGACACTTCCATTTTTTAAGACTATTTGGGTTTTTTTTCTATGACCTTGAATTCATTTGAAGAGGACTGACCATTCTGTAGACAGTCTGTCAATGATTTCCCAGGATTAGGTCTGCAAGACAGCACAGTTCCTAGGCTGTGACCCTTTTGACATACCATGTCACAATTTAAGTGATGGCAATATGTCCCTTTCGGTGGCACTCCCTTTCATCATTTGGGTATGGTACTTGGCAGATTCTGCACTAAAATTTTTCCTTTGTAATTGATAAGATCTTATAGGCAATACTTAGAAATTATGCAAGTATTCTTTTTAAATTTAATTTTCCACTACTTTCAGCATTTATCAGAGTCTTCCAATGCTTATCACTTTTATTGTTATGGCCTTTGTCCGATATTAACTTTCACATTTCTATTATTCTTTCTACAATTATTAATGAGAATTCCACTGTAAGGCAACAATCTCCTTTATCCATCATTTGCTTATATAATGAATTATTTATTTATGTGAGTATGGCTCTTAGATACTTATTAACTCCTTGAACCATACCTGCCTGTTCAAATGGTTTCAGATTTGCAGTGTATTTATTAGCAATGTGTTCTTTGAACATGCCTCTAAATTTTCTTCATGTTCTTAAATTTTGAGGGACCACAAGCTATTCCAGATTACTTTGGGTTTTCTCTGCCCTGCTCTGGGCTGGTTATTGTATGTCAAGCACTGGTCTAAAAGTTTCACAATTATTAATTTATTCATTGAAACAAACATTAAAATGCATACCTTTATTGAACCTACTTTTAAAATGAAACAATTGAGGCCAGTGAATTAAACAAATTAATCACTTACACCTCTAGTGATTATCACATTTTTAGTCATCTGTCTTGTACTTATTTAATTTTTTAAACTATCTTTAAATAATTGTCCAAAGGGGTCATTTTTTGAATTCTAAGGCATCTGCATCAATATCACCCCTTTCAGAATTCTCCCCATCCCCTTAACTTGGTTCCATTCTCACATATGTATATTGAATATAATGACTACATTCACCACCCTTCCTCTCTCCATTCATCTGTCCTACCACCTACCACCTACCACCTACCACTCCCCTGCTCGCGCCCCCCACCCCCGCCCCACCCACACAGGTAGACACAGTCTAGTTTCCTGGTGCTCATTTTGTTAAACTTTAACCTTTCTAAGCCAGCGGACATGTTGCAGAATTCAGATACTCAGCCACTTACTAACCTGAAGTTTGATTAACAAAACAAAAATGCTTGATATGTAAACAATATGGGTACATCCTTGCACAGAAAGGAATAGAGAGTCTATAGTATGTTTATATTAATATCAGGTCACAAAAGGAGTCTTTGAAGAGTGTTCATCTCTCATGGGGCTCTCAAGAATGCCATTTTGTCTCCCACAACTGCTGGAACATTTGCTCTGCTCCTTCCTCTTCAGCCCTCTTCTGTTTCCTAGACTCCAACTTTGACTTCCACGCCATCAGGGCTACACCTTCTCCTCCCATTGCCTTTATTGCCTGACTCCCAGGTCACTCTCCATGGTCCTGTAGCTCACCTCAACTTCACTCCAGCACTGCTACCACCCACAGCCCCTCCGCATTCTTTACATTCCTCTATACCCACCACCTGATCCAGCACTCTATCTCAGTCACACATCATTATTTTTATATCATTGGGTCTCAGTCTACTGAGAACAATTCAAAATAGAGAGTGCTCCTCTCTTGCACATGGAGTAAACTGAGCTTTCTTGACGGAAGATATTTTTATAAAGCCAAAGAGGGCCTGCATGTGAAAAGAATGTGACAGCAACTCTGCATGTTCCTTCTCCATACCAAGTCTCCCCCTCAAGGTCCAAGAACAGCAGGAGCGCATAGTCCAAGCAGCCATTGCAGATGAGTCCTTACCAAAGCTCCTGTGGGAAGGATAGAAAGATGTGGGGCCCAAGGCAATAGATGCCTTTGCATTAGGCAAATGTCATCTCTACTACTACAATTTCACAAGCCCTCCCCTATAGTTCTTCTCACAGCAAAAAATAAAAATGCAATATCTGTTCATCATTGTTTCATCTTCCAAGATAGTTATGTCCAAAGAGTGTATTTCCAAAACTCCTTGATTCCTAAGAACATTGATTGATTGACATTGCTAAGCAATAAGAAACCCTGAACTGAGAAGAAAATGTTCTTATAACCAAATCTTGCATAGCAGTCAAAAGCTATGTCCCTTATAGACATGGCCTGACTGACTCATATTGTCTTTTCCCATAATCATAATGACCTTTAAGATATCCCAAATCCACATTTCTTCTTCCTTAATTTCTCCCATGACTTTCTTTCAGAAACCAATAATAAACTGAGATGGTTTTTCCCCCAATGAAACACCAGTATGCTTATGCAGCTGTTTATTTATATAGGTCATTCCTTAATCATTAGAATATTACAATGTGGAACTTCTTCCCATGTACAAAGATTTTTGTTGAAAACATTTAAAACTATAAATAGACCATAAATAGATTGTTAAATAGAATGAAAAATTCACATCATTAAGATAAAATATTAGACTCTAAAAATATCTCTGTTGCAGCTGGATCTAATGACAACCCGCACACATCCCCATTCCTTGTTCCTTTCTCATTGCAATTAAGGATGAATTTAAACTTGTCTCAGTAGAAAAGTTTGAGAAGCATTGTGTATGGTAACATCTTAGAATAACATAGTTCAACCTAGTAACCTAAGACTTGTGAAAGACGTCTAAAATTCTGAGATCAACTGAGTGATTTCCTTTTGGCTTTTGGCTGGTTCTGAAAATGGGATTGGGAATTTTCATTTTAATTTCTAAACATTTTATCTTGGTTTAAAGTTTTTTAACTATTCTATGTATTCCTATGTTGAAATATGCCCAAATTTAAACCGCCCAAAGACAGAAAAGAGGGGAGAGAGAGGGGGGGGGGGAGAGGGAGAGAGAGAGAGGGAGGGAGGGAGAGAGGGAGGAAGGGTAAGAGGGAGGGAGAGAGAGAGAGTTTCTTATCTCAGGATAAGAAGCCCAAGAAAGCAAATACAGCTATCAGAAATCAGGTCCCCATAATCCATTCTATTAAGACAAGGGATAGCATGCAGCAAAACTACAAAGCCTATTTGATTTGAACCTTCAAGTGTCTTCCTGCCTGCTTTAGTTTTTCTCCCTAGCTTCAGTGCATCAGTGCTGCCCTGGACTTCACAGAGCCCCTCACACAGCATTTATTTCATCAGCACATCAATAGTCTTCCATTTCCTATTCCTCATTTCCATTGAAAACTGGCTTACTGGGTGATCCATTCAAGCAGGACTTTGTTTTCCCCATACTGAGTATCTTATTTTTGTATTGTTTATTTGCTTGTTTTAAAAAATCTCAAAATCTTATCCTTAAGAGAGGATCACCTAGGAGCAATAGCTATGTGCATCTGACTATATAAAATAATAATTCTGGAAATCAACTCCAGGAAATGAAAACAAGGGATTCTTTTTGTTTCTGTTGTTTTCATTTCTCTTCGTCTTGTTTATTTATCTGTCTTTGGGAGGGTAAGGGGGCATAGAAATGGCGGGACAAAGGGTGAAAAAATTCATTAGTGTTACTGTACACAGTGTTGAAAATGAACTGTACAACTTGCCAGTGGGAACTTGAGGGAAAAACTGGGAGTGAACAAGGGAAGGGGTGACATTGTTCAAAAAGAAATGTACTCTTCATCTGACTTATGTAAAAAATAACTTCTCTGTACATCACATTAACAAGAACAATAAATACTTTTTAAAAAATACCAAAATGCCAATATCATTGATATACATAGGATTTGTCCATTCTAAACTGCCCTGATTATTAAGCAAATGACTGGCTATATAGCTCTTCCTATCATTTCAATTCTACTAGTACCCTGTATTTAAAAATAAGTGACTCAGCATATTTCATGGTTGTGCTTATATCCAATATGAGTTGAGAGGAGCAAGACCAAGGCGTAAAGAGGACTTTACATTTTGTTTAGTTTTTATTTGCTATCAGATCTGTCAGCTATTTGCCATCTCTTAGACTCGAACCTCCTTATGTAATATTAGCCAATCTTGCTTCAGATCTTAATTCAGCTATCCTCCACTGCTTGTGATGCTAGAGCTTTTAAACATAAGTTACACTAAGACTATCAGCCTTTCAAAGGAAAAAAGTTAGGCTTGTATATACATGATTCTCCACATACCTTGGGTCCCATGGGCTCCCCACATTTTTTTCCTCCTCCAAGTTGTTGGGTTTTTGGTTTGTTGGCCTTTTGTCAGTCTTGAGGTTTGAACTCAGGGCCTGGGTGCTGTCCCTGAGTTCTTTTGCTCAAGGCTAGCACTCTACCACTTTGGACCACACTCCAGTTCCAGTTTTCTGGTGGTTAATTGGAGATCAGAGTCTCATGAACTTTCCTGCCAGATTCCCTTCAAACCATGATCCTCAGATCTCAGCTTTCTGAGTAGCTAGGATTTCAGGCGAGAGCCACCAGCGCCCGGCTTAGAGTTACTGTTTACTCATCTATGACTATCCCCTAATTCCACTACTGAACCATCTTTTATTTAAGTTAAAGAGAGTGGTTTATATGAAACAAAATCCTTAGCCAGGCACCAGTGGATCATGCCTGTAATCCTAGCTACTCAGAAAGCTGAGATCTGAGGATTGCAGTTCAAAGCTAGGCCAGGCAGGAGACTGTGAAACTTCTATCTCCAATTAACCACCAGAAAACCAGAAGTGGTGCTGTGGCTCAACTGATAGAGTGCTCGCCTTGAGCTGAAGAGCTCAAGCCCCACAACAACCAACTAAATAACGAAAGAAAGAAAGAAAGAAAGAAAGAAAGAAAGAAAGAAAGAAAGAAAGAAAGAAAGAAAGAAAGAAAGAAAGAAAGAAAGAA
>NW_012267346.1:1875464-1912947 GCF_000151885.1 Dipodomys ordii
AAGAAAGAAAGAAAGAAAGAAAGAAAGAAGGAAAGAAAGAAAATCTCAGTAAGGAGTATGCTTCAAAATTTTTTGGCCGATTTAATTTGATTGACTTTTAAGAGCTCACGAGAAGACTTAGATCAATCAGAAAAGAGAAATGAGATATCCATTACTAATGAAGACTTAACAGAGAGGACAGTAGTCAGAGATGAAAACATATCTCCAGTGTCCCATCAGAATGAAAATGTAGACATCTAAGAGGGGTGCTACAACCAAACTAGTAAGGATATTTCATTTGCATAAATACCTAGGAAATATTCTCTGGAGATCAAGTCATCAATACCATTTGAGGTTTTACTTCACTTTTTAAATCATTGTTCATCATATTTTAGATCCTTTAAAACTGAAGATTTCAATAATGACTGCTTTAAAGGCATTTTTAAATGACTCATGCAAAGAATATCTCACAGTTTTGCTTTGATCCAATGTGAGCTATTAAGCTAGTAAGTTATCGATACACCCTGGGAAGTATCATAAATTCTTACAGACCACAAGGGCTCCAGTAAATTGATCACTAGCTCAATACATTGAATGGTACCCATAGCTTTACAAAATTCTTAACTACTCACATGGAGCAGTTTATGTCCTAGGAGAATCTGTCTTATTGATTATATATTTATTGTCATACATTGTATCAAAACTGGCATTGTATCATTTTATATACCTACATTACATTAAGTTCAAATTAACCAATTAAAATATAAAAGGCATGCACCCACACATAGTTACACCCACAGAGGACATAGTTCAGGCTCTTTAATATCCCTTCATATGCCATCTTCATACATAAACAAGCAGGGACCTGTATTATTCTAATTTGTATACATTTCAACCAATTTTTATTTTCTCAATGTGACAACCTCATCTTCTCCCATTCAAGTACATGGTTAACTCAAATCTTTTCATCCCTGCCTCTCAGCACACTGGATACTGTGTTTTCACGGAAGTAACTTGGGCCCGTCTTTTCTTTGCAGTTCTTATGAAAACTCTCCGGTCCTTTCTTAGTGGTATTCCTTGCTAAGGTAGTCAAGAAGGGAGCACATGCACATTCACAGAGACAGAAGCATACAATGGAGACAGTCCCTCCCCATGTATACTTTTGTCTTCTTGGATGTCAGACTTGCCACGGATATTCTTTGAATCCCAAAGCCCTGCCCACAGAGTCACTGTTGTTTACTTGCTCTGCTACCCCTGGCCCCTTCTCTAAAGCATGTTTGTTCCTCATTTCTTTGACCCATTTTCCACTCTCAGGTGAGCTTATTTTTATGGAATCTTCTTCCATCTTTCTACTCTCTCCTTATTGACAATGTGGTCCCATTTTGCCATGAAATATAATTACCAAATAGCATACAAATACATGGCTCTGTGCATTCTAAAAGAACAGCTGTACCCAAATGATCACAAACAAGGCCATACTAAAGCTACCAGCACAACTATGTTGATGGCAACATTATTCACCATAGCTAAGATATGGAACCAACCCAGATGCTCCTCAGTAGATGAATGGAGCAAGAAATTGTGATATATATATATATATATATATATATATATATATATATATGAAATTCTATGCTTCCATCAGAAAGAATGACATTGCCCCATTTGTGAGGAAATGGAAAGATTTGGAAAAAGTCATATTAAATGAAGTAAGCCAGATCCAAAGAAATTTAGGTCCCATGGTTTCCCTTATTTGCAATAATTAGTATATGTCTAGAATTATCTTGTCAGACTAGCAGAAACCCTCAAAAGATATATACATATGACCATAAAAGATGATGCTAAGCAAAATGAACCCCAAGATATAGACACAAGAGGTTTTTCTTTGTTGTTGTTATTTTTAATGTACCATGTGATTTTTTTTCTTTTATATGTTCTTCCTCCTATGGTATATCCCCTGTTGTCACTATATTTTATTTTGGTACATTGCATCTTCTATATACATTTATCTAATTTAGGGAGGGGAAGGGGAATAACAAAATGCTGAAACAAGGACACAGGATGACCCATTGCAACAATGATACTTACAAGACACTATGTTGGAAATGAACTTTACAACTTTGTGGGGGGAGAAGTGGGGAAGGTGGGAAGGGAAGGGATAGTAGGAGAAAAATAAAAGAGGGAGTAACAATGTTTGACAAGAAATGTACTCATTACCTTACTGATGTAACTGTAACCTCTCTGTACAGCATCTTTACAAGAAAATAAAATTAAAAAAATAAATAAAAGAACAGCTGAAAAATTGCTAATATTAGGTCTAATTTAGCTACAATAAATTAGCAAATGTGTAGAAGCCCAATGATGACAGGGTAATTACAACAAAAGTCAATGTGTTGAAGTATACAGATGACAATACATACTAATTTGAGAGAGAAAGAGAGAATCCTCTACACTAAATGAAATGTAGGCAATGAACAGACGGGACTAATAGCTCAGACACATAGACTTAATGTGGCCAGTCACTGTAAAAAACAAAAAGATAGATGAAGCTGCTCAAAAAAAAAAAAAATCTAGTGCTAAGAAGTAGTGCAGGCTGAAGCCATTAACTGTCAGGGGTAATAACACTCCAAGTGCTGAAGTGCGGTAACCCAGCAGCACTCTTCTAGGATAGCGGCTGTGGAACCCGTGCACACCTGTGAAGAGGGCGCTAACTCTATCCTTGCATTCATTAGAACAGAGAGAGGAAAAACAACACTAATAATGTAAAGTATAAACGGAAATAGCAGACAGCACAGAGTGACATTTGCATGGTCCCAGTCAGCTTGTTAGCTGAAGTGGGTTTTAATTAGCTATTTTCCAGCAAGCAAACGAGCAAATTAGTGGCAGCCATAAACAAGAAGAGACAATCAGGCCCAAAGAAAAAGAGAAATGATCAGGGTGCCTTTGCAAAGGGTGGGAAGGGGCGGGCAAGGAAATACAAAGCTTTTATTTAAAACTTTTCTCAATGATACAGTGAAAGAAACAGTTTTCTCTCCCCCCCCCTCTGGACAGCACCTAACAGATGATCCAATTTTCTTCCTTCTGCCAGTGAATGAACAGAGATCAACAGTCAGCTAACCTGTCGAAGGTTACACCTCCAAACATAGATACTTTTAGAAGTCATCTTCCAAGAGTATATTTTCCAAATGAAAGTCTGTTTTGAAATATTGTGGAGATTTTACAAAGTCATATGTAAAATATGCAGTTATTTGAGGATAGGATTGATTATTATTTAAGACTCAACCTTGCTGAGATTAAATGCAATTTGAGAAGGAATGCTAGGAACAACAAAATGACATCTTCCAGAATGCCACAATGCCAGAAATACCTTGTTGCTCTGAATAAGCTATTCATCATGTAGTCAAGGCCAGCATGAGATGCTGAGGTTGCACCTTAAAAGCTGTTAAAGAGGCTCATGTCTGTAAGCCTAGCTATTTCAGGAAGCTGTGATCTTAGGATTATGGTTCAAAGCCAGCCTAGGACAAAAATAATAGTAAAAAGTCCAAGAGACTCTTATCTCTAATTAATTACCAAAAAGTCAGAAGTTAAGCTGTGACACTAGTGGCAGTGAGCCACTAATGAGATGCAACTTTTAATGCCCAAAAAGACAGAGCTAGGAGCTGGACAGATAGCTTGCTAGACCTAGTTCATCAAGAAGGTAGCATCATCAAATAGGTAAGCCATTGTCCAGGGCCTGAATGATGCACTAGAGATGTCAGCTTCATCAACCTCATGATAAAAAGAAAACTCTGCACAGAGAAAACTCCATGGACCATTCCTCCCACAGCATCAGGTAAAAGAATGGTCTCAACGTCCATTAAAAAAAATCACAATAGTAACATAGTTTTCATCATCAACTTTAATCTGACCTTCAGTCTGATATATGTTCTTTTAAGCAATAAAATGATTAGAAAATAGAAATAGATTCGGACCAGGGAATAACAAAAGTCAATTGACTTATTTCTTTTTTTCCTTTTTCTTTTTTTCTTTTTTTGTTAGCATGGGGCTTGAACTCAGGGCCTGAGTGCAGTTCCTGAGCTCTTCAGCTCAAGGGGAATGATCTACCACTTGAGCCACAGCACAACTTCAGGTTTGCTGGTGATTAATTGGAGGTAAGAGTCTGAAGGATTTTCCTGCCCTAGCTGGCTTTGAACCACAATCCTCAGATATCAGACTTGTGAGTGACTTATTTCTTTATATCATGAATTTCATCATCACAAGAGGAGATTTAAATGTATTGAAGCATGAGATGACCCAATGCACAGGGAAAATAATACACACCAGGACATAAGACAATAATATTGCAAAGGTTTGCCTCGTGAATGAGAGGACAATTCATATCAGAAGGATTAAGAAACATGAAGAACTGAAAGTTTGTTTTTGAGAGATACTGCATAGAACAGAAAATTAGCCCTGCATCTTGACTTCACCATCCAAATGATGGCCTCAATTATGAGATAGACCAAAAACTGAATATACACAGGCAATGGCTCCGGTCCTGCCTCAGATGTACTGTTCATGGACATGATAACCGTGTAAATTGATTTTTCACTCACTCAACAAACATTCATTAAATTTCTACTATAGGCAAGGCATTGGATTAGACAGAGTCATACATGATACATCTATACAGAGTCATAAATGATTGTGAAGAGCCTGGCACTGGTGGCTCGCACCTGTAATCCTAGCAACTCAGGTGGCTGAGATCTGAGGATGGTAGTTCAAAGCCATCCCAGGCAGGAAAGTCCATAAGACTCTTATTTCCAATAAACTCTCAGAAAAAGCAGGAAGTAGCACTGTGCATTGATGTATATGGATACATTGAAGTATACGGATGACAATGCATACTAATTTGAGAGAGTGGTAGAATGCTAGCCTTGAGTACAAAGAGATTAAGCAACAGCACCAGGCTCTGAGTTCAAGCCCCAAGACCAGCAGAGGGGGGGGGGGAAGAAAAAAAGAAAGAGAGAGAGAGATTGTAAAGGTCAATCTAGCAGGTCAGTTCCCCATCCACAGGTAAGATCTTTAAAAGCAGAAGTTAATTGTTCTCACTGATTCTTCCTTTCTTGATGCTAAACAACCACATTTAGTTTATTCGTTCTCATCTAATATTTCCAAGTGCTTCCAGCTCCTTTCTTTTGTATTCAAGAGACTGCTTCTATCCTATCAAAAGCAAGATAGTCTAATTACCACCTCCTTCACTCTAAATATCACTTCAGTGATATGATCCCAAATCACATTCTTTTCAGCAGCCACAAATGTTAACAAACACATATGTTTCTGTTTAATCACATAATGCCTACAATTACTTTATATATTTTGTCTGGATTTCTAATTGATCAAAATAATAGACTAATTCTTGCCCTTTCTGGCCCCTTTCATGCCATATTCAGAAGTCTCTTACCTTACAACCTGAAAACAAATGAGTTCGAACAGTATAGAGCATATTTCCCTGTGCTGTGGTTGTTGAGCTGTATTTGAGGAGATAGATGGAGAATAGCACTAAAGTATTATCTCACCGTGTGGGGCTAACATATATAAAATACAGTTCAGAGCTGATGTTTATCTTTAAAAACAAAGTGATACTCAAATGAGGAAATATTCTCAGACCTCAAAAACCAAGAAACTGTATTTACTGAGAGATGCACATTCCCTATGAACATTCCCAAGGCAGAACTCATTCCAATCTTTTGAATTTTTCAAACATCATTAGGGAAGAAAAGCTCTGTCAAGACAGGGAGTTTATTCATCTCAATCAAAATATGACTTTTTTTGAATAAGATAAAATACAGAGCCTGTGAATGTTTTAGCAGTATGATCATATCTGTCCCAAGAGGAATTTTAAAAAATGTATTGCTTAAATGTACATTGTTGAAATATTTGTTATGACTAAAACTTGCATAAGCCTTGAAAAAAAAACATTCCCAAATTGTTGGCTCTTTATCTGTGTAAGAGCTGAAACATTTATTTACAGATGCCAATTGTTTCACTGCATTCCAGCGGGCTCTGAGAATACATGCTTCTAGGCCTAGGGCAAAAAGGATTTGAAGTTAGTCAGCATATACAACTTCACACATAAACTAATAAAAAATAATAGAAAGCAAAGAAAGAGTAGATGGAATATGAATTGTTGACACCTATATCCTTTTTTTTTTTTGGTTTGGTTGATCCATTGGTTTATCACTAGACACGAACTTTGCTTTGAAATTTTTAATGGGTAATAATTACCATGTACTACTTTTGCAGGTCCAATAAACTACTAGAAAACCAGAAGTGGTACTGTGGCTCAAGCGGTAGATCACTCGCCTTGAGCTGAAGAGCGCAGGGACAGTGCCCAAGCCCAGAGTTCAAGCCCCACAACTAACCAAAAAAACAAAAACAAAAACAAAAAAAACCACAAAACTCTAGTCTAAGTTTCTATATTTTCCAGTCAGTATTAAAGAACAATATTGCTAACCCCGAGGTATTTTTTAAACATGGACTTGATTCAAATTTACTTTTATTAATGAACTATCCATATTTCCATAAGTTGTTTTTTTATGTTTTGTTTTTGTTTTGGTGCCAATTCTGAGGCTTAAACTCCAGGTGCTGAAGCTAAGCTTTTTCACTTAAAGCTGGGAAGTCTGTCTATTGATCTACATCTCCACCTCTTGCTTTGGTGATTAATTGAGGAGTCTTATGGACTTTTCCTGCTCAGGCTGGCTTTGAACCACAGTTGTCAGCTCCTCAAGCCTCAACCTCTTGAGTTGCTAGGATTACAGGTTTGAGTCACTGGAGCCTAACAACACAAAAATCTTTCCACCCAGCATATTGATACCATAACCATAGTACCTCAAAGCTTTAGCACATTTGACTTTCATTCTTGATTTCCTTTCATTATTTCTCCGGAACATGGATCCAAATGAATGAATATGATACTATGAATTGTCTATTTTTGAAATCTTACATGCATCTTTATGGTTTTGATATTAATATGCATGCTATAGTTAGTAACAAGATATGCTTCACAATTCTTTCCTTCATTTTTCTTTCAAAAGTCACATTCTGTATCTAACATGCCCTCACGTGTTTCTGTCTTCCAGAATAAATATATTTATTCCCAATTGCTTCTACATAGGTTTTGAAGATTGAGGAAAGTCATTTGTGACAATGCAGCAGGATCATGTATTTATTATTGCTTATAGCTGGCATTAATACCTCCTTTGACAGTACACATTTTCATCACTAATATAATATACCCCCAAGGCCACAAGGCTTCTCTTCTGGTTCCAGATATATTTCTGCTACCTGTTGTTCTGGTCTATTAGGCATTGTAATTATGCAATTAGATGTTCTTTAAAGACCATCTTAGGTACCTCATAGATTAGAATGGCTCCTTTGAAGCAGTTACCAGATCTATTATGTAATTATATAATTAAGTCCATGTAGTTAAAAAAATCTTAATAAAAATTCTTAAAAAAAAATAAACAGCCTGCACTGGGACAACAGATTGCAAATTAGAAGTGGCAAAAAAAATGGCAAATATATCCACAGTCAAGAGTAAAAAGATTCTCAATGATAATTTTTAACATTAGAATTGCATTCCTCAAAAACATGCTCAAAGAAGATTGACCTAATTGCTCATAACATGAGCCTAGTCATGACTTATTCATACTACTTCAAGGGGTATTCCCCTCCATGAACTTCTTATTCCCTCTTCTTCAGAGATAGTCACAAAACCAATATGGTTTTAGAACCAAGAAGGAGAAAAGGTAACCAAGATTGCTGTTTTCCATATTTTTAAGTCCATCAAATGCCTCCACATTCTATGTGGCCAAAACATAGAACCTTAACTATCACTTACACAGAGTGCACCTATAAAATGGAAATCAAATTATATAGCAAAGTAACATTTGGAGTTAGTACCCACTCCAAAACTAACAAAAATACTTTTAAAATGTTTTATTTTTATTTTCAATTGCCACATATTAATTGCACATAGGTATGAATACAGTGTGATACTTCAGTATATTTATATATGCTAGCTATTTAAAGTAAAAATAAAATGAATACCAACCATAGTTATCTTGCTACATTATAGGATATTGGGAGTTATTGCTTCTAGGCTATAATACTTTTTTTTGGGGGGGGGTCCGGTCATGGGGCCTGAACTCTGGGCCTGGGCGCTGTCCCTCAGCTCTTCAGCTCAAGGCTAATGCTCTACCACTTGAGCCACAGCGCCACTTCCGGCTTTTTTCTTTTTGCTTATGTGGTGCTGGGGAATCGAACCCAGGGCCTCAGGCATGCAAGGCAAGTGCTCTACCACTGAGCCACCTTCCAAGCCCCACTATAATACTTTTTAAAACAGTGCTCTATCACTAAGACATAAAGCCAATCATGTGAGGTTTTCTTTTCCTTATAATTACCTCTCACTTCTTTACTTCCTTCATCGACTAATCTGGAATGTTATTTTGTTGTTTTGGAAAAAGTTGTTAATGGTGCCAAAGTTTACTTCCCACTAATTTTTACTAAAGATTTTGTGTCTCCTCTATATTAATTCACTATGCTGGCTTTTCTATTTCTACATGAAAAACTATCCTAAAACTTTAGGGCTTAAAGCAATGTTTTATTATGATCTCAGTGGTTCTATAAGTTATTGGGTTCTTTGTGTAGTGTGGTCTTTCACATAGTTACAGTGAGATAGTGGGTGGGTCTGGAGGATGTGAAGAGCTGGTGGGTCTGGAAAGTCTAAGGTGGCTTTGCACTCAGGGTAAAGGCATCAGCTACATGGTTAATGGGATTCCTTCGAGTTTGGCTGTTTCACAGTGATAATTGCCTTCTCACACAGAATACTGGTGAGTTCCGCAAGAACAAGGTGAAAGCTACCATTCTTCTTATGTCTAGCTTTTAGGCAGCACATTTTCCCCACATTCTGAGGGTTACGAGGGAGAGCTTATAGAAGAACATAAATATCAGAAATGATTCCTTGGAAGATGATATTTGATAAATAGGTCATTCATGAGACATATTGTGAGATTGTGGACTGTAATAAAGCAGGGTAAAAGGTAGTGACACTATCCCTAAAGTTGCCTTGGTAGCTACTAAAAAAAAACGTTTTAAATGTGCCAAAGCAGCTTTAACTTTGGTTGAGCATGTGTTTTATTCCAGCTTTAAAGTTGATCACTTTAGATGCCCATTTCCTCACAGTACTCAGTAAACTCCAGATGATTAAAGTTTTTAAGAATTATCTTTATTATCTCCTCTCTGTGATTTAATGACTGGAGAGTACACATACTATTTTTCAGTGCTTTAAGAGAGAAGAGAATTTCTCTCCAGTTCTAAGCAGATATTCCTTTTCATGTAGATAAGGAAACCAGTGACAAGCATATCTATTACAAATAACTTGGGGGGTTGTGGAATCTGAACACAAGCTCCTAAAGTTAAGAAAAGAATCTGGGAAAGTACTGAAAAGTTAGAAAGGCAAGTATCATCTTTCTCTTGACCTATAAGCAGGAAAGACATTCTTTTTCGTGTTAATTTTATTGTCAAGGTGATGTACAGAGAGGTTCTAATTACATAAGGTAGTGAGTACATTTCTTGTCAACCTTGTCACTCCCTCCCTCATTTTTCTCCCACTTTCCTTCCCCCAACCCCCACCCTCTGCAAGTTGTTCAAATCATTTCCAACATATTGCCCAACATATCGCTGTTGTATTGTCTCACCATTTTATTGTTCTTATTCCCTTCCCTCATTCAGATAAACATATATACAATAACCAGGGTACCCAAATCAATACAGTGACAACAGGGGATAAACCATAGCGGGGGGAAAAACACAAAAAAGGAAATCATATAGTACATTAAAAATAGCAACAACCAAGAAAAACCTCTTGTGCCTGTCTTGGAGTTCATTCCACTTAGCATTATCTTATATGGTCATATGTACATTCTTTGCAGGAGGAAGATGGTGAAAATCCTTGTGGTGGAAGCACATGGTAGAATAAGCTGCTCACCTTTCGTCAGCCAGTGAGCAGAAGAAAAGCAAATGAAAGGAAGAAATGGGGTTTTCAATCAAGGTCTCCCACTCACTAGACAGGCATTCGAGCTCTGGAGCCATTCTTTTTTTATTATTATTATTTTCTTTTCAAGTTGGGTTTCCACACTTTTGTCCAGGGCCAGCCTTAGACTGCATTCCTGCTACCTCTCATGTAGCTACTCACAGTTAGCTAGGATCACAGGTGTGAACCATCACAGAAGCTGATTTGTTGAGATAAGATCTCATTAACTCATTTCCTGGCCTGATGTTGAACTGTGGTCTTCCAAATTCCTACCTTCTGAAATAACTGGATGAACCAAAACAACAAATGTATTCTGAAAGATGATGGTTGCAAAGATGTTGTTCTTGGAAACATGCCCTTTAAATTCCAGTGTCTCATCTGGGGGCCACTTGTCCCTTGTGGCCTTTGAACCCTGGAAACAACAAAGGTCTGTTGGATCAATGAAATGTACAGTCTGGATTCTTTTTTTAACTGATCAGGAATGTCACTATGCCTCATTGGAGAGCCACTTTGCCTTTCCATGCAAAGATTTGTTTAGGGGCTAATTTCGAAATTAGCCCCTAAATGGATATTTCTGTCTCTTTAATGCATCCAGATGTTACCAAAAAATGTTTTACCTTCTCCCTGCACTTTCATATGGCACACTTAGATTTACTCATCTCCGAGGGCACTTATGCCCCTACTGTTTATTTATCTTGGAATTATTTTATGATTGGCTTTGCATGGTTCTAAAGCACTACCAAGATGGAAAAGCCCCAGAGGACTGTTATTACCCAGCCTCTAGATGATCTGACCTGACCTTGAGAAGGAAATGCAGTTCCTTGCAGAAGGCAGACAACTAAAAGTCCTCCTCACTTCCTCTGGGCTATAGAAATATTTTCCTAGAAGCAAGAACAAGCTGCTTTTGGCCACACAGTGCTACACTGCTCAAGAATCACTCCTGTGGGCCCTATAACACAAATATATGCTTCTTTATATTAGGAAGGCCGCTGGAACTAGCCATAGCCAAGTGTCTTTGAAGGTTTGATTCATATGTTTATCCCTCTGTTCTAACAAGAAACAAATAATCAAGCTATCAACTTATCATTTTATATTTTTATTGTAAAGATACTGTAAAGATAATGTACAGAGGGGTACATGAGTAAGGTAAGGAGTACATTTCCTACTGAGCATTGTTACCCCCTCCTTTGTTTTTCCCCTACCATCCCTTCCCTCCCCATTCTCCAACTCCTCCCTTATCTTACATTGCTATACGTGAATGCTGCAGCACTGGATAATGTATAAAGAAAAGAAGTTCACTTGGTCCATGATTCTAATGCCCAGAAAGGCCAAACAGCATGGTACTGTCTCTAATGAGCTTCCTCTAGCTTCCTCCCAACATGGTGAAATGGAAAGGAAATTGGCTGCACCTCAAAATGTAGACAGAGGTCATATGATGAGTCAGGAAGCTAGGGAGTGGGGAGAGCCAGTATCTGTCTTTTCCACACTTCCTTTGCAGGAGTTAATCTTCTTCCCTAGAAGCCAGTCTGGTTTGTGATACCAACGTTAAGGCATTGGTGACAGTGGAGCCCAGCCTCCACACCCTTATCCCCCACCTCAGAAAGATTTCACCACCATTCTGAGGACCAAGCTTGCAAACATAATCTTTGGAAACATGCTATCTCTCCAAACCAGAGCAGGAGACAAAATAGCTCATAATTCCTCCTTTCACTCCCTAGTTTAAAAAGAAAAAAAAATCCACCAAATTCGATGAAATTATTCTATGGCAAGAAAATTTCAAAATAAGTATCCACGATCACATCTTCCACTTAGGTATCATCTTATTGTATTTTAGGTGTGGGGGAAGTGTAAGGTTCACCGAGAGGAGACTGCCACGTAGTTCCGGCAGAAAAGAGTTTTTTGAGGGGAGAGCAAACCAATGGCCCCCACGAGATGGAGGGTGCAAGGGACTGCACCAGATGGAGGTGTGCAGGGGTCTAAGGGGTGCGGGGGTGCAAAGGGGAACTAATGATGGAGATTGATTATATAGGGAGAGGGCGGGAAGGAGGTGCTGCCACAGCAATTACCTCAGAGCAGGGGGAGCAGGGGACCATCCACTGCCCCAGGTGTGCCAGTTACCTGGTTACAAGTGCTGGGTGGGGACTTGGGAGGGGGTTCCTGTGTACAGAGGGAAAACAAAGGGGAAGGAGCCATTTTTCCCAGGTGCACCTAACAGTACTGGAGATTGAGCTCAGGGCTTCATGTTTATGAGGTTGAACTCCTAGTCCTTTTTGTAAGAGGCATGTGTTGTGTTGTGTTGTTTTTAATTGAATCTCTCATTTTTGCCCAGATTAGCCTGGACCATGATCTTCCTAAATGCTTCCTGTGAGGCTAGGATATGAGATACATCCCACCACACCCAGCTTATTGGTTGAGACAGTCTGACAAACATTTTGCCTACACTGGCTTCAAATGATGATCCTCCTGAACTTGGCTGCTGGAATTTCAGGGATAAGCCATTGCTTTTTCCTCTCTGAATTTGTTACATAGATGAAAGCTTAATGTCCATGAAATTGCATACCTTAGTGTTGTAATAATAATTTATCAGGTGGTTAGCAAAACTTTGGTGAGCATACACCATGAGGCTTAGACTCTTTTAGACATTAACTTACATATAACACCCAGGGATTAAACCTTGTCAAAAGGACTCAGAATCTCAACCAGCATTGGTCTTTTCTTTTTTTAAGAGAGAGAAATTTTTATGTAATTTTATATCATGTTTATTATGTTTCAATAGCCATACAAAAGGGTTTAAATTTAATATGTCAGTTTATATGTCCAGTGTATCTTGGTCAATATCATCTAGCATTCTCCAATAGAAATATAATGTATTTCACATATGCAATTTCAAATTTTAAATGGAATAAGTAAAAATAATTTTGCTACATTTTACTTAACCCAATATACCGTAAGTATTCTTATTGCAAATATGTGCCTGACATAAATGGTTAATAAAATACTTTATCATTTTTCCATGAGAAGATATCTGACTTTCGCTGAATATCTCAATTTCAGGGTTCAAAGGCCACAAGGGACAAGTGGCTCGAGGAGAGATAATGGAGTGTGAGAGGGTACATTTTCATGTTTCCAAAAGTTACGCCTTTGCAATTATCATCGTTTAGAATACATTTTTGTTTAGTTAATCATTCTTCTTTTATTAAGCCTTGAAGTTAATGCCACCTTTTACAGTTAAAATTCAGCCATGAATTAAGCTTTCTGTATTTTGAGTTGATACTTAATTAGACCCTACTCATAGATGTGGAATGGTGGAGGTAAAAGGTTCAAACACAATAATGGATTTTGGTACACATTTGCAAGTTGCTTTCCAAAAAAAGCTGGGCGATTTTACTCTGCCTCCAGCAATGTGTGCAATTTCATTGATCCTGCTCCAACATTGGACATACCCATCCACCTCCTTCCTGACTTCCTTCCAAGTTTCTTGGGCATGAGGTTTTCAGAGTTCTTTCTTGCTTTTTTAAAAAGATCCTTTCTTCCTATATTATTTGGCTTAATGAATAAAATGATGGTATTGTGGTCATAATTTTATGTTAAAAATAAAATTCCAATTTTCTCTCACTCACATTCATAGAATTTCCATTCATGTTGAGCCAATCCATACCCAGCATGGAAACTCAGATTAGTAGAAGGACCAAATTTTCTATTACCTTCTTCTTTTTCTCTCCTTTAATTCTCACTTCCAGGAAAAGATTGTGTAGAATGAGAGCATGTCTAAAAGTGACACAACACTAGATTTAAAAAAAAATAATTAACATAAGTCCCATGGTTTCCCTTATTTGCAATAACTAGTATATGTCTGAGTCAAGCAGAAAAGGTCAGATAAGTTGATGTTAGGGAAATGAACCCTAAGATATTTATTCAAATGTTTTTTTCTTTCATGCGATTGTTTCTAACACATTTATAAGACTATTTCTTTGTGGCTTTATATGTCCCTCCCCCATGGTATAATCCCTGCTTTCACTGTATTTGATGTCAGTATAATTTGTGGAGGGGAAGGGGAAAAACAAATCATTTAAATAGGGATACAGGTGGACCCATTGCAACAATGAGATGTACAAGTCGTTAAGTTGAAAAAGAACTTTACAACTTTGGTGCCGGGGGGGGGGGGGGGGGGGGGAGGGTTGGGGGGGGGTGGAGGGAGGATGGGAAGGGATGGGAAGGGGAAACAAAGGAGGAGGCTACAATGCTTGATAAGAAATGTACTCATTATCTTGCCCATGTGATTGTAACCCCTCTGTTCAATATTTTCACAATAAAAAATAAAATAAATAATTAGTAAAAGATATATTTTGGTGGTTTCTGGTGTGTGAATCTAAACAATGCATTAATCCAGAACAGCTGAGCCTGCTTTCTTGGATGTGAGGGGTAAAGCTGGATGATGCTGGACCCAAAGGAAGACTAATAGAGAAAAAGTGACAGGAGAAATTCATACAATCCACCTAGGGGGGCTCCACCACCAAAGGAACACCAGTTTGCAATCAGTGTAAAAGATGTATTTGTGCTGTCACCGGAACACATAACTCTGTCCTAATTACGAGGAAATTTTAGAAAACACAAATGATAGGACAATCGATGGAACACCTGAGCAGAACGCTCTTGGGAAAGTCATGTCAGATCAAGAATGAAAGACTGTCACAGAGTAGAGGAACTGAAGAAGAAAGACTTCCACAGGTAGTTGGCATTCTAGGGAATGCCCTGCATCAGAACAAGGGCCTTTGTGGAAAAATCGGCGTCATCTGAATAAAATCTGTAATTTCAAACATTATATTGTGCCAATAATGCATTTTCATAGATGTGACTATGGTTTATGTGAATGCTAAAGATACCAGAAGAAATGCAAGTATCCTTGCAAATGTCCTGTAAATCGGATTTGACATTGCATCACTTTCTTCATGATGGTACAGGGTATGCCTTTGGGCAGGCAGAGGAGGGGAGAAAAGAATGACACAGAAATGATGCCTGATGCCCCAGCTTGGCCCTTCACATGTGGCATTTGCTGTTGCTAGGTGACATTAAAAGGGATGCTCAGCTCTTATCACTTGGTTCAAATATTGTCTGCTGGATTTCCCACTTATAAGTAAAACTGGTGACTCATACAAATAGTCCTTGCTACTTGCAGTTCCAAGCCAAGCTTGGTAGGAAAGTCCATGAGACTCTTATCTCCAATAAACTACCAAAAAGTCAGAAGCTGAGCAGTGTCCCCAGAGCATTATCCTTGAGCAAAAGAAGCTCAAGGACAGCACCTAAGCCCTGAGTTCAAGCCCCAGAATTTCCCCCAGAAAACAATGGTCCGCAGTGGAGTACTCGAGGTCTATGAATAGTTGTCCAGTTTCTCATCAAACTTGCAGGCATTAGTTTCACCATCCGTTGGTGTATCACTGTAATATTACCAATAACGTTTTTTCCAACTCCATCATTCTTTTTCTTCATTTGTTGATTGGTAATCTACAGCAAGAAAAAGGAATCCCTCCTGTCTCCACTTTTTTTTTATGACACCATAGACTTGTGGCTTTTGATTTTATTCAATTGGTTATAACCTGCTACTACTGCTATTTATGTTGTGACTCAGAGTATCTCTGCCTTGACCAGTGGAGCCTTTTAAACCTGGCTTTCAGGGTATTTTGGTGCATCTCTATTATTCTTTGAACACATATTTACTTTCTAGTTCATCAACATACTCCAGGCTTGCCTTACACTTTCCCAACTTCTGCTGAGAATCAGAGAACTCTTGTTTCTTTGGAGTACAGAGAGGGTACCACGATGTGAGCCACTGATGGTGTTTTGCTGCCTTTATAGTTCACACTTTCCAGACCCTCATAGCCCACAGAGTCTCAGGGGTACATATTCATTCATGTCTGGGTTTCCAACACCAATTATATATATTGAAAACTTGAAAAGCCATTACAACCCAGCCTCCCAGGGTTCATTGTTTTCTCCTATTCTAAGTTTGTAACTCCTTTCTCTGACAGTGAACATTGACTCCTATCATCCTTAATGTATTTACTTCTTGAACCAAGACCCTATAAGTGTGGCCAGTATCCATTGTCACTATCATTGCCAGCTCACATGGCTGTCCACACTCCTGACTGCCCTCGAACATTCCACTACAATCATGTCAGCTCTACATCGGTCCACACTGAGCCCCACCCTATACCAGACTCCCAGCACAGTGCCCTCTTTGTCATGCTCAGACACCAGGCCTTACTGTCTCCACCCACTCCATACAGGAAGGTCAAAGAATGGAAGCACGATTTAAAGTAGGTTTAGTTCTTGCCAAAGAATAAATATTCCATTTGGGCTCCTCTAACAAGGGGAGCCCACAAATTAGGTAGTGTTTATGAACTACAGAGATGTATTTTTTGTAGTTCCAAAGGCAAGGGCAACTCAAATCTGGCACCATTGGTGTCTGATGAGCATCTGCTTCTTCCATGACTCCTTCTTAGCCCAGATGGTGGCAGGAGCAAATGAGTTCCCTCAGCCTTCTCGAGGAAGGGCATTCAGCCTGCTCCTTTCTCCTTTTACCATCAATTTGAGGCTGAGGATCTCCAAACATGGATTTAGAAAGGTACAACAAACATTCAGACTATAGAAAGCTGTATGTATATTTTTAACATTCTCATTATTCATAGTCATGTTTTGTCCTGATAATATTCAAATAACCATCAGCCTTTGCAATAATCAAATCTATTCTTGTACAACTCTGTGAACACCCAGTAGGCTAGCTACTAACAATAAAAGCAAAACAAAATAATGCACTACCTAGATATAGGTGGAAAAAATTTGGATACTGAGGCACTGCTGATAGGAAGACAACACAGGCAACTGTGGAAAGCAACGAGGAGTTTCCCTAATAAAAACACCACTACCACATGATTCAAAAATTCCACTTCCAACTATATACCCCAAAGAAGTGAAAGCAGGACACAAAGAGATATTTGTACACCATGCTTACCAAAAAGTTGGAAGACTTACCCTGTTCTTCAATAGGTAAATAAACAAAAGGTACATACAATGGGACGTTATTATTCAGAGCTAAAGAGAAAGGATATTTGCCAGAATGAATGAGTGTGTTGAAAACATGCCCAACAACCTTGAGGATATTATGCTAACTGAAGTCAGTCAGTCATAAAAGGACAAATACTGCATGATCCCACTTATAAATGGTGCCTATATGAGTTAAATCCACAGAGATGGAAAGTAGATGAGAGTTTGCCAGGGACTGGGGAGAAGGAGGAGTAGGTAAGGAGTTATTGTTTGATGAGCATCAATGGGCTTTGTGAGATGGAAAAATCTAGGTGTGGATTTTCCAATTTATTAGGATATAGTATGAATGTAGTTATGTCTACTAACTTGCATGCTCAAAAATGGTTAAGCATTAAATTATATGTTAGCTAGCTTTTAGCAAATAAAGATATTAGGGTAAGAAACTTATATCAAAAAAGAAGTTTTAGAAATTTTCCATATAACAAATCTATTGTCTTTGTGTTTTATGTTCATAGAACACTTCATTTCTCTATCGATAGAAATATTTATAATAATAATTTGCTATCTTTAAATTAGATAATAGAAATTATGGAGTAAGTATTCTATTTGGGCCAAAGGGAAATTAATATCAATTCATTTGACTCATATTTTATGTAGAAGCAAATGGTCTGGGAATAATTTTGAGTAAATTCAAGTCTGAAATATCAAAACTTTCCCTCAACTATCCATAGGAAGGAAGAAGGAAGAAGAAGAAGAAGAAGAAAGAACAGATTCTAAAGAGAACAAAAGCTCCCAAACCTATGAAATAAATTGGAGCCAATTTAAATAATGCGATGAGTTTACATGAATATTTCAAGCAACTGTATTTAATTCAACAAACTTATATTACATACATATAATATACAACACCATATTAAGTAATGAGGTTGTAGAGATGAGAATGACACCATCTCTATTTATTTTTTAGTACTGTAAATATTTTAATTGGGAAAAGATGGAAACTGAGAACTGTACTGGCTTTTGCTAAGAAACTGAAGTTCAGGTAATCTCCACAACCTCTGTATACGGCACAAGTTATTATCCATAATTTTTCAAATGGTAAAATTGAGGCTTAAAGAGATTAAGTAAATAACCTCAAGGTAGAGGTGATTAGGCCACCACAAAAAGGCAGGGGCCTAACTTCCACACAAATTCATCTAATTCCAAAGTCCATGCTCTGTCTCCAGCCTTACAATCCTGCTGCGAATTATCCCAAGCTACATTGCATAGCAGAAACAAACAAGGGAATAAAATATCACCATGGCAAGGAAACGATGCTAAAAGCTCCCACAACCTTGGGAAATGTCAGAAGTGAGCAACTCCATTACTAGGTATGAGGTTAGTAAAATTTGGGGGAAAAAGGCTAATTCTGCAGGGAAACTCAAGAGTAAATAGGAATTTTACAAGTGAAGGAAATTTCACTGGAAATGTGAAACATTTAAAATACTGTTTTTCCTTCAGTATCAGGATTTTGTCTTTGTTAGAAATTTCCCTCCTTTCCCATGGAGGTAATATTCCCCTCCTTGAAAAAAAAAAAAAAGAAAACAAAAGATAGATTAAAACCTCAGGGGTGAACCATTCTCTATTCAAGATATCTTTCTTTAGTCATTCAATTTTGTAATCCATTGCTCAGATCTACAGTACACCCATAATAAGGTATTCCAGAGCTGGGCACCAGTGGCTCACACCTGTAATCCTAGCTACTCAGGAGGCTGAGATCTGTGGATTATAGCTTGAAACCAGCCTGGGCAGGAAAGTCCATGAGACTCTTATCTCCAATTAGGCACCAAAAACCCAGAAGTGGTTCATGTGGTAGAGCACTAGCCTTGACTCATGTGGTAGAGCACTAACTTTGAACATAAAAGCACAGGGATAGCCCTCAGCCCTGAGTTCAAGCCCCAGAACCTGCAAAAACAAAAATGTATTCCATTCATGGAAGGCACTACAAGTATGTACCTTTGTGCTTACATGTGTCTCAGGCTTTGCAAACAAGGACACTTTTTACTATTTTCTCTACAGAAACAGATCCTAACACATGTTTCATGAATGCACTCTCTTTTTGAGTACATTAATACTTGGTACACTGTGATGTATATTGTACACACTGTGGTGAACCACACTTTTGTCTCTTTGGCAACCCCCTCATAATATGGAGAATCATCTTGAAGTCCTAAGGGGATGCTCAGGATCTATGACTAATTGATTTTAAGTTTCTACAAAGAACATTCATTATCATTATCCTTATGCCCACACCAGAAGAGTCAGGTGTCAATGTCTATTTGGTGGAAAGAAATTGACTTGTGAATGTGAAAACCTGGGTGTACTATTTTTCCATAGATAAGAGTTTTCTAAGAAAATACTCCTTTGATGTAAAAACTGCATGTAGACTCATTCTTTCTCTGGGAGAGAACAAAAAGGCACCTTTACAATCCTTACTTTTAGTCTGTGTGAGTGATGGGGGCTAATGCAGGTGCTCAGAGCTACATCCCCTACCCAGAGCTGACACATTCCTTTTATCCATCATACCACAAGCATCAGATTGCTAATTCATCCACAGGATAAGACAACTGCCAAATTATTAAACTACAGAGAGAAGCTCCTTAGACACCTGTCACATTGATGAAAGTAGCACTGTCCTCTGACCTTTGCCAGTTCAAGGTCGATAATGAGACAAGTCAGGCAGGAAGAGCAGCGTGTGCTGACTCCATTAACGTGGGCTGTGCATGCACTCAGGAGCCCGGCATCTCCTGTCAATTAGTGTGGGGGAACCAGGGATTGCTGATTACCAGAGACATGGCGGTTACCTCTGCTCCTGTGCCCTGCTGCATTTTAATTAGCCCCAATCCCTTGACTATTCCTTCAGAGCTTCATTATTGCCAACTTCAAGAAACTCAAGGAAGGCTTTTTTACATTTCACATCACTAATAGGAAAAGATGTTGAATCCTCTAGTAATGGAGTTTGATGCCACCTGCCTCTGGCTAAAGGCTTCATAGGAATTGTGAGAACAATGCAGTCTTAACTTTGCTGAGAGCTGTGTAAAGTGGAACCAGAGAACCACAAGGCGAAGGCAGTTTCCTGCTGGGCAAAGTCAGGGCCACACTACCAGGAGAAGAGCTGGATCTGTGTAGGAGTCTGTAAATTCACACCAAAAACAAAAACACAAAGCAACAAGCAAGCAATCGAATACTGAAATCCACAAACAAGGAAATAAAAGAAAGGAATTTTTAAAATCAGACAAGAGATTCACATTTTCATATGTAGCTCTTACCCAGAAATACAGTGTAAGCCTTTGCACAATCATTCTTTCCAGATAAAGCTAGCAGAAAAAGAGTCTAAATGAATAAATTCAACAACTTGAGTTCTTGCACAGCATGATTCTTCCAGTGTTGGAACTTGGGTGAACACCACCCTCAGGTGGAGGGCTATTAGAACACCTCCTGCCTCCTCCCCACACCCCAAGTTCCTGGCTTATTAGGTTGAGTTGGAGCTAAAGAATTTGCATTTCCAACAAGTTACCAGGTGCTGCTGCTGATAGTAGAGATGAGAACACTTTGACAATCACCTAGAGGCAGAGATCCTAGAGGCAGAGATCCAAGTTGCAGGCAGAGTATCTGAAAGGAGTGATTATGGCTTGCTATTTAAGTCATGTAAATAAGTCATTGATACATACATGAGTGAAACTTTAGTCACATGAATCATTTATTTAGTCTCATGAACTGAAATAGGTGTTTTGTCTTGGTGAAATTCATCAATGCAAAATAGATCATGGATTCATTGTAAAGCAAAATGGGGATGTTTTCATTTAGGACATACATCTTTAATGAGTACCCAGTTATCTTAAAAGATTTTATCTTTAGGCCAGGTACCAATGGCTGGTCCCCGAAAACTTGGCTACTCTGGAGGCTAAGAGCAGGAGGATTACGGATCAAGGCCATCTAGGAAACAAGTTCAATAGACTCTATCTCAGTAAAAAAAAAAAAAGGTGGGCAGGATAGTCTATTTTTGTCATCCTAGATTCAGTGGGAAGGAAAAATAGAAGGCTAGCAGTCCAGGTACAGTTCCCAACAGGAAGTGAGACTCTATCTCAAAAATATTCAGTGCAAGACAAGGTTGAAGTCATGGCTCAACAGTAGAGTACCTGTCTAGTAAATGAAGGGCCCGCCTGTCTAGTAAATGTAGGGCCCTGACTTCAAACTCTAACACTACAATGATGAAGAAGAAAGAAGAAAGAAGGGAGAAATAATTACATCTTTATTTTATATAAATTAGATAACTAGTCATGGACTGATCTATAAAGCAGTGACCAGATTAATGTTGAAAGCAGTCTAGCACATGTGTTTGCTTATATTGCTGATTAGTTGGGAATCTTAGCTCTTGATGTATCTAAAAAGTTTTCAGGACCAAATATTATACATGATCACTACGACTATCAAGCAACTTGCTTTAATCTCTATAGACTTCAGTTCTTATCTGTGAAATGTGGAAATGCACTTGAAAAATCTTGGTTCCTTCAAGCTTTAAAATTTCATGACATGGATTCTTATTTTCTACTTGAGTCAACATGTTTAGCACCTGGTGTGATGACACTCAGATTAGAAGTAAACTTTTAAAATTCTGAGCTCGGTCCCTTTAGCAAGTTTTAAAATCTGAATCAGCATCAAATTGAAAATACCTCTTAACTTGCATCTACTCAGGATTTCTTCAGGCATTAGTTCAGAACCATAATTCACATTCCAAAATTCCTACCAAGCCAGTCAGTTCCAAGATAACTCAGACATTTAAATAGGTAACATTCTATTCTACAGAAAGACAAAGTCTACTAAAGAATTATTCCTATGGTTTAAAAAAATGCCCAGTGAAACCCTTGGGAAGAGTATTCTGAGGTCATTACATAGAAATGCAACTAAAAATTATTCTCTGTTTTGTTTTGATATAAAATTAGAATGCCAAGTTTACTTCTAGTCTTCTGAAACTAGTGAATTCTATGTCCTCTCCATAACACCGATTTCAAAGTTCAGCATGAGCTTTGTGCATGCTGCTTATGCTAAGTCCAAATCAACTTTTGGAAACCTGGGGCACAAAATACTTCTTGTAGATGATACCTTGAGTCAAAAGTGACAACGGAGAGAATGGAAGGAAATAGCTCTGTTCAATTGACTTGGGTCCAATACAATTTCAAAAAAAAAATATTTGAAGGTAACAAGAATATCTCCGATCACATTTGTTCTCTTTTAGAATTAACTGTTCATCCGTCGGCAATCAGACAACGAGTTTTGCAATCATTCATGATGATTGTTCCATATACTAAAGGCAAGCTTCTTTTTCTTCTGATACAACAGAGCTGCCTATGATACCAATAGATGGGAAGGTGACCCTTTGGTGAGTTGATATATCAACAGGATTGATAGGCTGATAAACATTGAAGCTTGCTCACCTACACAACCAGGTATAAATGCATAAAGTATTGCACACATTTTAGAAATTGAAAACAAAATCTAGCACCAAAATTTCTTCTCCTTTCTAATCCCCAAGCAGTTCAGCATTTGAACAGGTCTTCCAGGTACTGGTCTTTTTTTTCAGAACATTCCTGTAGTCACTGGTTCTGCTGCCCTGTATTTTGAGGACAATAGTGCGCAGTGTCATCTTACATGCCAAATATAGCCACTGAAGTCACTTGCACATGACAAGACACACACAGGTTCTTGTCCTCAGCTACCTATGGCTGTCTGCCTATATTGATAATTCTGTGTGGCCTAAATGATGATGTAAATATCCAAATGACACTTGGTAGAAAAAGGGTTCCCCATCCCTCAGAGTTAAAACAGACTTTCTGAGCCAGGGTGCTGGTGGCTCATGCCTGTAACACTAGCTACTTGGGAGGCTGAGATCTGAGGACTGTGGTTCAAAGCCAGCCCGGGCAGGAAAGTCCAGGAGACTCATATCTCTAATTAATCATAGAAAAAGCCAGAAGTGGAGGTGTGGTTCAAATGGTAGAGTGCTATCCTTGAGCAAAAGATTTCAAAACAGCACCCAGGCCCAGAGTTCAAGCCCCAGGACTGGCAAACAAACAAACAACAACAAAAAGACAGACTTTCCCTTACATTTTAGAGAAGAAATGTAATCACCAAACTACTCTAGAAAATTTATTTTCTTTACCCAAACCATTGAAGGATCCAGAGTGGCGCTTTCAGATGAGAAAGACAGATGAGGTAGATGATAATAAAAAAGGGTTCAAGTCTTTTCCTTCTGACATTGACTTACCACTATACCCAGAAACATGCAAAGGGCTTACAAACACAAGAAGGAAGAAAAGGAGAGGAAAAGGCTGTTTATTTGTGTGCACATATGTGTGTGCATGCATGTATATGCATGTGTGTATGCATGCATGTGTGGACATGCATGTGTGTGTGACCAGACTGCCCTCTGGTGGACAAAATTTATTTCTTTACTCTTAAGATACAACAAAGGAGAATGAAAAGTGACAAAAAACAGGGGAAAGGAACTTTGAAATGAACAAAAGAAGCCAGGCGTCGGTGGCTCACCCTTATAATTCTAGCTACTTGGGAGGCTGAGATATGAGGATCACAGTTTGAAGCCAACCTCAGCAAGAAAATCTCTGAGACTCTTATTTCCAATTTTAACACCCAAAAAGCCAGAAGTGGAGCTGTGGCTCAAGTAATAGAGCTCTAGCCTTGAGAGAAAAAAAAAGCTCAGGGACAAGGCCCTGTGATCAAGCACCAGGACCGCCCCTACCTCAAAACGAAAAGAAAAAGAAGAAAGAAGGAAAGAGAGAGAGAAAGAGAAGAAGGGGGAAATGAGGGAGAGAGGGAGGGATGGAAGGAAGGGAGGGAGGAAGGAAGGAAGGGAGGGAGGAAGGAAGGGAGGGAGGGAGGGAGGGAAGGAGGGAAGAAGGAAGGAAGGAACGAAGGAACGAAGGAAGGGAAGGAGGAAGGAAGGAAGGGAGGAAGGAAGGGAGGGAGGAAGGGAGGGAGGGAGGGAAGGAAGGAAGGAAGGGAAGGAGAGAAGGGAGGGAAGGAGGGAAGGAGAGAAGGAAGGAAGGAAGGGAAGGAGAAAAGAAAGCAAGCCAGAAAGGCAAAATAAAAAGGGAAGAGTCAAAAGAAGAAACAAAATATTGGAGGAAAATTATGAATAAACCTTAGGCTAAGTAAAGGAAGGATGAGTTGTGAGAAAAAGCAAAAAAGACCAAACAGTAGCTAATCTTTCTTTACTGACTGATCACTGTTGGAATCATTTATAAAGAAAAAAAGACAACTACAAATGCTAAGTATACATAGCCTGTTACAATTGCCCCTCTTTATACTTATCTTTAAGTGTTTGTACAGAGTTACCATTCAACAATCCGTTTATAAGTACAATGCATCTTGATCAATATCACCCTTTCATCATTCTCCCCCATCCCTCCCCATTCAACCCCCCCGGTTCCCTTAGTTTTCTAGGATATGCACTGAATAGTATGACTGCATCCTCCCCCTTTCTTTTCTTCATCTAAATCTACCCTCACACATCTTTCAAGTGTCAGTTTCTTGTTACATACTCTGTGGGACGGTGAGCTAGTTTTACGAAGGAATTATACCATCTGAGTTCTCCTATGAAGATATTTGAGTTAATACATCTAGTCAATACTTTAGATAATACATTTGTATACACTTGCATCCAACCCATGGGTGCCTATGTGTTCACTTGCACATTTATAAATTAGTTCTAGCTTCCATCTATGAGAGAACACATGAGCCCTTTGTATCTCAGGGCCTTAATTCACTTAACATAATTTTTCCAGGTCCTTCCATTTCTTTGCAAATGATGTAGTATTCTTTCTAATGGATGAGTAAAATTCCATTATGTATGTGTGTGTGCACGTGTGTGTGTGTGTGTGTGTGTGTGTGTGTGTGTCCATTTTTCTTGATCCTTTTGTCCACTGAGTGCCCTCTGGACTATTTCCATACCTTGACTATGGTGCAATAATAAACATGGTTACACAAGTGACTTTGCTGTTTCATCATTTGTAATCTTTTGGATAAATGCCCAACAGTGCATTGCTGGCTCACTGTCCCTCTTTTTCAATGTATCATTTAACTATGTACATCTTAACTCTTTTAATAGCAGCCACTAGACTTATCAAAGTTAGAGAAACATTTGTAGGGATTAAATGAGAAGAAAGTTTCAAAATGAAATAACTTGTCCTTTTATTTGCAAATATTAATTGTACACAAGGGTTTATTATATTTTCATATATGCATATAACATACTTTGATCAAATTCTCTATCTCGATCACTCTTTCTTTACCCAACCTCCTTAAAAAAGTTGTTAATGGCTTCAATATTTTATGTTCATACATGAGTATGAGTATTATTTCAATCATATTCCCCCTTTCATCATATTTGCACATAAATCCAAATTCTACATACAAATCACCTATAATCAGAGCTGGAGCCATTACATATTTAATACAAAGTGATATTTTGTGAAAGTGTGGAGCTTGACGTTATTTGGCTTTTTGACTGATTAAATTAGTCTCTCACAGATTTCCCAGCCAGATGTTTGGAAGGCAAAACAGGTTAAAATAGTATAGAAGTTAGGAGAAATAGAGATTTTTTTAAGCTTCTATTAGCTATAGAGGGAGCTTCATTTTGATGTGTTCATGCTAGACTCATCCCTTCCGTCACTCTCCCCCCTTTTCCCTCTCTCTTCCCAAACCAAACCCCACAAGCTTTATTGTTTCATCTTCACATATGCACAGAAAGTATTTTGACCCTATTCAACCCTTCTTCGTCCTCTTGTCTCTCCCCCCCCCCAACTAGTGCCCACAACCCTAACAAGAAACACTGTAGCTTCTGAATATTCACTTTCACTAGAATTTATATTGCCCAGCACTGGTGACTCACACTTATACTCCTAGAAACTCAGGAGGCTGAGATTTAAAGATTGAAGTTTTAAGCTAGCCCAGGCAGAAAAGCCTGTGAGACTCTTATCTCCTCCAGTTAACTATCAAACAGCTGGAGGTGGAACTATGGCTCAAAGAGCAGAGTGTCAGTCTTGAAAAAAGGAAAAGGTAGGGGAGAGTGTCCAGGTCCTGATCTCAAACCCCAGGACCAGCACACAGAAAGAGAGAGAGAGAGAGAGAGAGAGAGAGAGAGAGAGAGAGAGGAATGTTAATCATTCAAAAGGGCTTCATCATGGTATTTACATATGAATATCCATATTTTAATCAGATTGACCCTTTTGTCTTTCTCATTTTCCCACCCCACTACCCCCAATTATTGAGTACTCCCTTTGTGAGTTTGTTTTACCATTGTCATTCACAGATGCCATGTATTTCTATATTGTCCATCCTGTAACCATCATTTTTCCTCTCAAGCATCCTCACAATTGAAAACCACACACACACACTTCTTAATAAATAGGTGTTCTGTTTTGTTTTGTTTTGTTTTTCAAATTTGGTTGAAGAACAGCCAGGCACTGCTGGTCTATGCCTCTAATTCTAGTTACTCAGCAAGCTGAGATCTGGAGGATCAACGTTTGAAGCCAGAGTAGGCAGAAGCATTCATTAGAATCTATATTCAAAAATAACTAGTAAAATGTCAGCCAGCCAGGCTGGCTCCGGTGGTACAGTGCCAGCCTAGCAGAGCACGAGGCCTTGAGTGCAAAGCCCAGCTCTGACACCGTAAAAATAATAATAGTTAAAAAAATAATTAAGTAAAGACTTAAAAATGTTAGGAATGCAAAAGCTGGGCTCTTTGTGGAGTTTGTAGGAAGAAGAAGAGCAAAGGGAGAACACAATGGGAGTTAATGAGAAACTTTATGTGCATGTTTGAACTTGGGGGGATAATGAAGGGCAGCAAAGGGGGATGAGTTTGATCAAAAACCATTATGTACATGTATGGTAATATCATCATAAAAGTTCTTTGTAAAATTAATATATGCTTATTTAGAAATCTGGTTGATTATATGAGGTAGAGCAGACACTAATCCCTTACTGACAATTGTCACTTTTCACTTTCATCCTATTACAAAATTTTGAAATTTTGACATTATTAATGTCCAATTGAAAGAAAGAAACAAAGAAAGATAGGCTGTGGAAGAAGTTCAAAGAAGCATTATCTTCCTTAATTCTAATCTGAATTTATCAGGTACATCTCCAGTCAGAACCATGGTATCCCTGCCCAAGAAAGGACATGCTCCTTCACTGCCATCACCTGGACAGATGGACAGAACTCAAGAGCCCAGAAGAGCAGCTCCAAAGCCCAGCTCCAAACCTCTCCCTCTCTACCTGAACCAGTGAGGAATCACCTGTGCCCCACACTGCCACCCCTGTTTTCCTCACTTCGTTGAATTCACAAGCCGTGGCTGTCTTCTGTGAGACACTCATTGCCTTTAAACACTTAGATGAAGGGATTGCCTAGAAAGCACACAAGGCAAATTAGATTCACTGACAACCTGTAAGATATCTTGGATCACAGAAGCAAACTGAAGCCAAAAATGCAGGAAGAAAACGCAGGCATGAGCGGAACAGAAGGAAACAGAAGGCAAACATCAAACTTCTTTTTTTCAAAGACAGATCCCTTCCTTCTCCAACCAAAAGAGTCATCAATGAAGAAACTTCCTAGGTCCCTCCCTGCCTGTTGGGGGGATGGATGAGGCTGTGACCATCTCTGCTTCCCCTCACCTATGAACCTGAATAAAGTGGCATCTCCTGGGCTCATTCTTGGCTTTCCTTTATATATATTTAACATTATCATGTCTTTCTATCATGAAAACTTTTTTAAAAAAATATCACTACTTCTCTCCCTGAAGAATGTGTATTAACCAGAAGCACAAGAAATTAAGGCTTCTCTTACTGAGTATAAATATCACATAACAGGCAGGTTCACTCTGATTCCTATATAATACCATTTATTTAAAATTCGACAATGGATGAGTGGATCAAGAAATGGGGTACATATATACACAATGAAATATAACTCAGCTACAACAAAGAATGAAATTATGTCAATTATAGAGCTAGACATGGTCCTATTAAGCAAAGTAAGCCAGGCTCAGTCACATATTTTCTCTCATGTTAGATGTTAGACTTAAAAAAACAAACATACACATAAACATATAATAAGGCCTGGTATCTCACACCTGTAATCTTAGCTACTTAAAAAGCTGAAATCTGAAGGATCATAGTTCAATCTAGCCCAAGCAAAAAAAAAAAAAAACTCCATTTCCAATGAGCCAGCAAAAAAGCAGAGTGGGAGTCATGGCTAAAGTGGTAGAGTGTTCAGCCTTGAGCAAACAAGCCAAGAGAGAGTTTGAAACGCTGTGTTTGTGTACCCTACTGGGTGAGGAGAGGAGTTAACTAAAGCAAAAAGATCTTGGGGGCATAGCTGTAGTGGTAGAATGCTTCCCTCACAAAGTGTGAGGCCCTAAGTTCAAATCCCAAGACCACCAAAAAAAAAGAAAAAAAATCAATCATGATGATGATTTAGAGATGGGGAATAATAAAAATAAATTCACTTGCTTCACAATTATACCTTGGGTCATTGTTCTTAATATTTCAAAAGAAAATCTATACTGGCATAGTGGTAGACCTAAAACCTAGTGTGAGAATTCGGTAGGGTCAGTGATACCCCAACTGTGAAAGGCCAGCATCAGATAGGACAGTTTTGTTGGTGGTGGTAGTGGTGGTTGTGGGGCCTGAACTCTGGGCCTGGGCACTGTCCCTCAGCTCTTTAGCTTAAGGCTAGCACTCTACCACTTTGAGCCACAGCACCACTTCCAGCTTTTTCTGCACATGTGGTGCTGAGGAATCGAACCCAGGGCTTCATGCACTCAAAGCAAGCACTCTACCACTGAGCCACCTTCCCAGCCCAACAGCTTTTTATTTCCCACATCTGGGAGTGTCAGAGAGAGGCACTGTCTCCAGGGAAGGCCTCTGCCTGAGACCAAGTTCCTCAGGGTACTAGTCTAGTTCACACCCTGTAGCCAGACAGGCTCTAAAAGTGAGGCTCCCAGTGGTCTGCAAGCTTAGAAAGAAAGAAACAATCAGGGATCAGTGCAATCTGCAGCATCTATCTAGGGGCCAAGTGGTCAACAGCCGCTTTGTGGACTCAGAGCAGGAGGTGGACTCAGAGCAGGTGGAGTCAGAGCAGGAGAATCTAGTCTAGCCTGGAGTTAATCAATCCAAACAACACAAGACCTAGCCTCTCCCGCTAGAGAGCTGGATCATTCAAAGATCATTCAAAAAGTACACTGCTGGCCAGTCTACTCCCAAGGCAGGCTTTCAGACTGAGCCACAACCTAGGAGAGCCTGGAAATTATGGAACATTGGGTGATTGGAGAAGGCTGAGACAGCTAACCAGGACAGGGCCCTGGAGGCACCAGCAGTAGCCTTCATAGAGAGAGAGCTAACCTTTCTAGCATTTGCTTTTTCTTGGCCCCTCTGTTCTTCCCCTTCCCCTTCATTCCTTTTTCTACCGTCTTTCCCCACATCCATTCATAAAATTATCACTATTACTGGCAATGATCAATTCACATGATCAACTTGCATAAGTTTACATGCATAGCTATTCATATGTGGCTGTGTAGGCATAGACATATATATCATTCAGAGAAAGCCCAGGCAGGCAGAAGGAAATAGAGAAAGAGAACAAATGTGATCAAAAACAAAAAAAAAGCAAACACAGTAACATAGTAACATTCAGACTATTTCTCAATGAAAGGATTAAAGAGTTCTTGGCAAGGGTTTTGTGAATTTCTGTAGATCTAAAGTCACTTCAAAATGAAAGGTAAAAACCCCAAAGAACAAGTGTGTGCAAAATTACTTTGAAGGTATTCTTAGGAACATGTCCTTGAGACCAGAAGAAAAATGCTGCCTTTTATCCTCAGTGTTATTAACAAGATTCACCATCAGATATCATTACAGAAATCATTTAGGACCCAAGAGAAACTCCATCTGTGTCCTTCACTAAGAAGGAAGGAAGTAAATGTGACAAACACAAATCATTACACTGAGGTGGTTTTAGGAAACTGGATCATAATAGTTTCAGAAAGACTTACTTGGAAAGGGAAATATTTTTTTGCTCTGCCTCTCATATTGCATCTGTATCAGACAAGTTGATCTTATTAAAGATAATTGAAATGGAATGATAGAGCATCTTGTTAAAAACACTTCATGATTCCTAAATAAGCTGAAATAAAACCAATTCCCCAAATAGATACTAAGAGGCATTTCCGAACTAAGTCAGAGTTTGTTGTAGGTCAACTTTTTCTAGTACTTTATTTTTCTTCAAGGACAGTCACTGATTACTACACTAAACTTAATAATGGACACCAGTGAGCTCAACTCTGTTTATCAATCATACAGGCTGGAAAATGAACTTTTATGTTGAAAAGTTTAGGTAGCCACCTGAAGGCACATTTTCTTGTTGTTATACCTGACCTCTTTGAGTATTGTTTTACTGTTATTAGAGATAAATATTATATAGAAGAACTGAAATCATATAGCTGGGTAATTCAGGTTAATCTGTTTCCTGAACTTCACTTTTCCTTCTCATTATTAAAAGAAGAGGAGTTGGGGGCGGGGAGGGGGCCGGGGGGGGGGGTGGAGGGCTCCGGGGTGCAGGGGAGGGGACTGGCGAGGGAAGTTGGGGGGGGCCGGCTGGGGGGGGGGGGAAGAAGCACGGGATGTGAAGTTGCAAAGTTTCTTTCCTGCTCCAACAGTACTTGTATTAGTGAGGAACTGATGCAGGACCATCCATTACTACCAAAGATCCCCATAGCCGCTCAAATCCCTGTATACAATGGAACAGCACATTTTCATATAACCTATACACTACTTCTTGTATACTTGAGCCACCATGTAAGCTTTATTTTCATATTATTCAGAGAATGATAGCAAGAAAATGGTCTGTGTCTATTCAGCACAGATGCATTTTTCCCAGGTACAATGAATGTTTGATTTGCTAAATCTAATCAAACCCAGTGGACATAAAATTCACCACCACAGTATTTTTTGTGATAAACTTGAAAAATTAAAAACAGTGAAAGAAGCATTTTTATCCTCTCATGACAGGAAAACAAAAAACAACTAATCAAATCCTTCCACAGTTTCTAAGATAACATGCTAATTTTTAAACATGCTAACTTTATGTATGAGCAGATGTATATTTGGACCATGGCATGGGGTTAATTTAGATCTGGAACAGAAAGTTCAACTACCATCAGGATGCCTATACAATGTTGTATAAAGAAATAATTTGACTCTTTATTCAACCCATCCTTCCTTACTAAAGATGGTCTAGCCTGGGCCTCAGACTTCTTTCTAGAAAAGATGCAGGGTCTGTTGCTCCTGTCCTTTCCTTACAAAATCATATCAACCTCCCTATTAATATCCCTGATTCATTAATGTTCTGATATCATAATTGGAGCAAAAACGCCTAGCAGAAACCTCATGAAATTATAAGCAACTATCTCAGCAATAGAAGTACATTAACTAGTACTTGTGGTTTCATTGATGTAAAAGCAGATCATTTTAAGAAGTAAAAGCAATAGAAACACATGTTAATACTGTTCCAGTAAAGTACAATTTATTTTTGTCAATTGTGGGGCCTGAACTCTGGGCCTGGGCGCTGTCCCTCAGCTCTTTAGCTCAAGGCTAACACTCTACCACTTGAGCCACAGCACCACTTACGGCTTTTTCTGCTTATGTGGTACTGAGGAATTGAACCCAGGGCCTCATGCATGCAAGGCAAGCACTCTACCACTGAGCCACCTTCCCAGCCCTAAAGTACAAATTTCTATTTGTCTTTTTGCAAGTGTGTGTGTGTGTGTGTGTGTGTGTGTGTCCGTGTGTGCGCATGCACATGTGCATACGTGCTACTACTGAGGCTTGAACTCAGAACCTAGTCAATATCCTTTAGATCTTTCACTCGAGGCTGATGTGCTACCACATGAATCACAGCTCCACTTAAGGCTTTTGGGAAGTTAGCTGGAGATAATAGTCTCACAGACTTTCCTACCCAGGCTGACTCAGAACCTTGATCTTCTAATCTCAGCCTCCAGAGTAGCTAGAATTACAGGGGTGAACCATTAGTGTTTAGCTTTGTTCCCCCCTACTATTTTTACCAGTTCTGGGGCTTGAACTCAGGGGCTGGGCACTGTCCCTGAGCTTCTTTTGCTCAAAGCTAGCAGTCCACCACTGGAGCCACAGGACCACTTCTGGCTTTTCCTGTATATGTGGTACTGAGGGTTCAAACCCAGGGCTTCATGCATGCTAAGCAAGCACTCTACCACAAAGACACATTCTCAGCCCTCAGCTTTGTCTTTTGACTATCCTTCTTCCAAAGAGTCTAAGACCTGGGCTGGGATGTAGCTCAGTGGCAAAGCGCTTGCCTAGCAAGCCCAACGTCCTGGGTTCGATCCCCAGTACCAAAAAAAGAAAAGACAAACAAAAAAAATACAGTTAAAAAAAAAAAGAATCTAAGACCTTAGGATGTAAAAACAACTATAATGCAATCAACAATCAGGCCTTATCACTGCAAAGTAATTGAAAACATCCCCTTGTAGTCACTTTTAGTTTCCTGCCAATAACTGCAAGCAAAATTAGAAAACTACAGTTGGAGAATATGGCACCTCTGGCTAGTTTATCTTTCATGTCCTCTCACACATAAAGTTGAAACCTTGAGAAATAAAGGCAAGAAAGAGGCCAAGTAATAGACTAGTTCTGCAGTTCCCTACAACATTAAATTTCCTGTAGTTAAAATGAGTGAATTAGTCAGCTTCAGAATGTCTTTATTTTTTTTAATTTGCCTGTTCATTCTCTGTATGTTTGAAGGGAGACAATGAAGATGAGTCCTGACTGAGTCTCCATGTGATATTTGGCAGGGTTGACTCTAGATATTGAACACACAATGGCATTTTAAGAAGGAAAAACTGCAGAGGAGGCTTATGAATGAATGCCACTCTGCCCCGCATTAGTCACCCCCACCTCCTCAGAAAGAGTGTCACTGCGATAAACTCAAAGTACTTCACTGAGCATTTTAGTAAGTCATGGAGAGCTTCTAGCCATCTTTTCCAAGAAGATTTTGTATGAAGTAGCAGTGACTAACTGCTCTAAACTGTATTTGTATTCACTATGCCTCAGCTTTCCACAAGTCAGGTCTGATGACAAATTGTCACGTTCAACAACGTGACACCCATGCTTACACACGAAAACATTATTTGCCTTCAGCATCAAAGGCAAATGAGATGATCTGGGAAATAAAAGGGGGATGGTGTAAAAGGCACAAAAATATTCTTCAAATCCGCAAAAGTATGCGATGAGTCCCATTGTGAACAACCTCTGGGGCATATAGGAAGAAGACTGGAGCCATAAAAATCTACCTATGAGGTGTTAAACTGGAAGAAGCAAACAGAAAACTAGTCATCACCTCCATGTCCATGCAAGGAAAAGGAAACAGCCCAGTGAGTAACTGGTTTGGGGACCTTCATCAAAAAACTCCCTTAGACAAGACTTTAAATCACTTCTGCTTCAAGCATGAGGTTATGAGAAGTTATTCCCTGTCTTTCTCCAAACCTCAAACATTAGAAAACATCTGGAAATCCAATAGTGTCCCAAATCCTCCATGTAGGACTCTTGATACAAAATACTCAGTGAGAGTGATACTGAACTTCCCATCACCACAAAATAAGACAAAACACCTAAGAAAATCAGCTTTTAAAGGGGAAAGGTCTACTTACTTTGGCTCATAGTTTTAGAAGCTTCAGCCCATGGTCAATTGACTCCTTTTGGATCATTTGGTGAAGAAATAAGGGGCATAGTAGATAGAGGCATATATATTTATGGCCAAGATACAAAGGAGAAGAAAAGGAAGAGACCAAGATCCATAATCCTCCTTAAGGAATGATCCCCAAAGACCTCCCACTAGGCTCCATCTCTTAAAGTCATCACCATATCCCAACAATACCAGACTAGATACCAAGCCTTTAACATGAGTTTCTTTGAGGGGCACTTAAGATGATGACAGTGAAACTTGTGGTTTATCAATAAAAAATGGAGACTCTTTCTACATTTAATAGAAATATTGTGAAGAAATAGAAAATCATACATGCTGTCACACAGGGAGTTGGGTTAGCCATTGAAAAGAAAAGCTCTGCGTATGTAGTGTCATGACAGGGCACAGGGGACACTGTCTTGTTTCTGCAATACTTTCAAACTTTCCTTTTTGTATCCTCTACTCCCTTTCTATTCATATCATCCCTTCCCCTCCTCTGCAGGAGAAATCTTTACTTTCCACATCTATGTTTACTTTATTATCAAATATATTTATACAAAGAGTAGAAGAGTATTCTAGAGCATTCACCAAGCAAGAGAGGAAGAAGAGAGGAGGAGAAGGAAGAAGAGGAGGAGAAGGAAGAGGAGAGGGAGGGGAAGAGAAAGAAGATGAGAAAGGGGAAGGGAGGGAAGGGGAGAAGGAGGATGAAGAAGAAAAAAAAGAAAGAGAAGAGGAGGGAAGAGGAAGGAAGGAAGGAAGGAAGGAAGAAGGGAGGGAGGGAGGGAGGAAAGGAGGGAGAGAAAAGTTTCAAAAGTGACGAGTTGGCATATTATTTAATTATTTGGGTAATAATTATAAATGTTGTTGATCTTTGGATCTTCCCTCCTTTGCCCCTTGAATCAGGACCCTGTTGTAATCATTTATACAGGTTGATCACCCTCTGTTGAGCTCTAAAGGTCTTAGAGATTCTAGAAAGTTCCAGAAATTTATTCTATGAATATTCACAAGTATTTTAAAACTTGGAGACCCCAAGGACAGAAATGATCTATCTGTCAGAATAAGAAAAGTCCAGTCTGGAGAAATAAATAAATAAGTAAGTAAGTGTGGTGAGGGAAAAATACAGTTTCATTAGAAAAGTCTGTCTGAGTAATAAGGAACTAAAGAACCACTATGAGAAATCAACTGCAAGAAAATTAGGAGCCACAAAACTCAATATAAAGTGGAATTAGAAGTAGAAGAACCAAAGGCAGGATACAATCTGGAAGGTCAATTGATAAAATGTATAGCAAGCACTGAACCAACACCAATCAATACAGCTCAGTATGAACCGAATCACAGTCTAATAACTACATCACATCCATTTTATGGCACTATCTATCACTGGAGCAGCAGGAAGCTGTGGTAATTCAAGAGACTGCACACTCCAGCAGCCTGGCTTCCAAGCGTATTAACTGAAGAATGTGGGCATGGTTTCTGAGATAAAGGCAAAAAGCTGCAGAGAAGCCACTTGCAGAACAGCCTGTGAGCTCCTGTAAGCACAAATACGAATCTGGAGAGTACCAAGGAGAACCAGGATGAGAGAGAAGTACCAGACTACAAGGACTATAGCTAGCAACTCCTTCAATGCCCTGTGGGAAAAGGAAATAATAGCAATCAGAAGAAAGAGATGAGATGGGGAAGGACTGGGGAGCACTCCTTAACAGAACTATGAAGAAATAGGCATAGGAATTTATGAAGGTTCTAAAGCCAAGACAATTAGGCAACAATCACCTCTACAATTCAGGTTTTATTCAGCTATTTTCTGTGTTGTTTGGAGATTTTTTTCTCTACCTTTGTATATCACAGGGGTAGTTACACTTTTTTAAAATCTTTATTGAAAAGGTGATGAGCAGGGTGGTTACAGTTACATAACAGTACGTAACTGTACTCATGTACTCATCCCTCATTTTCTTTCGTTTACTTCTTTCTCCTCCCCTCCCCACCCCCAAGTTGTAAGGTTTTGTCCTGGAAAATTATCTGAAAGAAAAACTACTGGTTTTCTGGTGGCTCACATCTGTAATCTTAGCTACTCAGGAGGCTGAGATCTGAGAATCATGATTTGAAGCCAGCCCAAGCAGGAATGTCCATGGGACTCTTATCCCTAATTAATCACCAAGAAAAGCTGGAGGTGGTGCTGTGGCTCAAATGGTAGAGCACTAGCCTTGAGGAAAAAGAAAAGCTCAATGACATTGCCTACACCCTGGGTTCCAGACGCAGGACCAGTAAAGCAAAAACACATAATTCTTATGTTTTTCTAGAAAAGCTCAAAGTGCATGATGTTCACCTGTTCATAAAGACTATCTGCACCACTGTCCTTGCCCCTTGTCTTAGGAAAAGAAGCTGGATCCTTCATCCTAAGCATTTGAGTTGGTTAATTGGATAACAACTACCTTGTAAAATGCACGTGTGTGTGTGTTTTTTAACAAGAACAATTTTCACTTACATAGATTTGTATTTTAACACCTTAATTTTATTTTTCAGGCACATTAAACAAAATACTAGTCGGAAATCATTCTGGTTAATATAAAAGAAATATAATACTTTACATGAGAATTTAGTTAATATGTCCTTTTTTGAGTATTGGTGTGAAGGCATTTATCAATGTAGTTTGATGTCAGTGATTTTTGGTAAGGACATTTGCAAAATACTCCTCTTTAACTTAAAAACATTTTTGTGGTTCTCTGAAGAATTTATATTTGTCTCCAAATTATTTGGTAGCCCAGGTTAGAGATTCAAATTCTCCACTGCTCTTATTACAATGGATTTCAATTAAAGCATCAATTTTGCAAAACTGAATAGTCCTGGAGCTGAACCATATATACTTTAAAACCTTCAGTTTTATATCAAATTTTAAACCTACAGTTTATGTCCAAAGACTTGAAACAACATACTTTTGTTCTCTAAGATCTAGCAAAAAGATACATTTCTCACAAATGACCTCTAAAACATGTCATTTATCTTCCCAGTGCAAGTTTTGTCTTCCAACCTATTTCCAATTACATGAAGCAAATTATTTTTAAAATGGGCCATCAACTTCTCCAGTGTTTCATCTGATGTTAGGAATTTGCAATCCTAAAATAATTACCCTAAGCTCATTAAAGCTGTGACTTTTTCGTGGGAGCATATTTTTATCCCAGTGTGCCTTGCGTATATTGCCACATTTGAATACAGGTAAGCATACGTCTCATGAAAAGATGAGAGCATGGATGAAAAGCCTTGAAGATGGTGGTGGACACATGGTAACAAAGATAGGAATGAGAGGAAAGAAGAGAAATGGTGTGGTGTACAAGTCACCACTGAGGCTTTCTAATTTTAGATTATAAACTCTGAAAGGCAGAACCTAGAGAGGAAGAAATGAATACCCAAGAGGAGTAAGGATATTGAGGTTAGTAAGTGCAAGAAACAGAAAAGCTGGGGATGGGGACAAGATGGCGGAGGAGAAGCTGGAAGCTGAACAAGCTCTCGCATAGAAAGCAGTTTTAGAGTTCCAGTGAACAGTCCTAAGCCAGAGAAACACACCAAGTGTGCCATCA
>NW_012267346.1:1920822-1958151 GCF_000151885.1 Dipodomys ordii
AAAAAAAAAAAAAAGAAACAGAAAAGCTGATCATCTTAAGAAACCCCTGACACCAGTTCTCTTTGGGAAAGGCACACCCTAGAGATACAAATACAATCACGTTCAGCCCTACACAGGATCCATCCACTTCCATCCACTGAGAAATGGATGAATTGTTCGTGGGTATTGGTAGAGAGAGTCAAGGGTTACAGAGTATATCTTTTAAACGGCCATCCAAAAGCCTGTGGAAGAACATTGGATTACCTCCCCTAATATGAAAGAAAACATTTTTCAGAGTAGACCCTTCCCACTTCTTAACCTTTCCCTCTTCTGTGAAAATTGGAGGGTGTGAAATGGTTTGAATGAAAGAGCATCCATCTCTCACCTATACAACTACCTCAGCTTGGAAAACACAGTGATGATTTCCTCACATTTAACCTCTGTATTTATTAAAAGACTAATATTTTTCCACAATCAAATTTGAAATTGCTTTAAGGAGAGTATTTAAAATTGAGAAAACAGACATATACAGATACTATTTACCCTCGCCTCCCCCCCGCCCCCAAAAAAAGACATCCTTGCAGTCTGGTTGAGGATTTTTTGTAAAGACCATGGAAAGATTCTGCCAGAAATAGAAACCATTCCCCATCCAAAGCCCACTCCAAGCTCTTCTCAGTTCTGAACTAAAGTTCTGAGCTAAAGGGCTGCGAAGCAGTGGAAGCCATGGTAAAGACTCTGTGCACTCTGCTATCTTGTCTAGCAGCCAAGTTTGACCAGGAAGGGTGCCAAGAGGGCATTCCTCCCTGTGTTTCCAGCCTGGGAGCCCCTGCCAGAGCTGTTCCAACTGCCGACTCTGTCTCTCCAGGAGTTGGTAAGAAATCCTTGCAAACTCACAAGTGCTGGTTCACATATGGAGTTAGCCTTGAAGAATTCTATCCATACTTAGAGGGGAAAAAAAGTCAAAAGTATTTATCATATGGAAATATCACATGAAACTCCTTTGTACAATTAATGTAGGCTAATAAAAAATCTATAAGCTGAAAATGAGCCTTCAGTTAACATTACTTGAATTCTTAGAGCTTTTCCTTAGTATTTCCTTAGTATTCTTAGGTGTACCCATGGCTCAAGCCTGTCATTCCAGCTACTCGGGAGGCTGAGATGTGTGGATTGCAGTCTGAAGCCAGCCTACGCAGGAAAATCCATGAGACTCTTATTAACCACTAAGAAGCCAAAAGTGAAGCTGTGGCTCAAGTGGTAAAATGCCAACTTTGAGCAAAAAAAAAAAAAAAAAACCCTAAGGGATATGCGCAGCTCCTGAGTTCAAGCCCCAGTACGGGCATACATCAACAAAAAGAATAGGTAAATCCATAGTATTTCTAAGACATAGGTGGTAGGAATAGGGATCAAATGCTTTCAGGGTCTGGAGTTTTATTTTTTGAGTGATGAAAACATTTAGAACCAGAGGAAGGTACTAATTGCACAAAATTGTGAACATATTAAATGATGCTATGTTACTCCCTTTAAAATGATTAATTTTATTTTATGTGATTCTGTTTTAAAAAAAAAACAGAATTCAATTGATGATTCTGAGAGAGGAGGATCTATGTTCATTAGAAAACTCAACCTCTCAGCCCATAAGAAAAGAAAACAATATGTCCTTTTCTGTATTTCTCACAGGGAAACTCAGACATTGCCATATTCTGAAATCATCTTTCCCAACCCCAGGAAGTGGTGGCCCTGCGGTCACTTAGTCAACAATGACTGTTCCTTAGGGGCCTGACAGTTGGCACTTAACATCTTTCTTCCTTTTGAAGTTCAGGAAACAATGGAAATACTGTCTTCCATTTTCAGACTTGTCACAACTCTCACAGGACCATCCCTATGAAGAGGTTTTTGTCTGATATACTGATTGAAGTATGTCCAGTTGTTATTGATAGTCTACTTTTCCCCAGAATGATTTATTAAATGATTTATATCTACACGACTCAAGAAGCAAAAACCATTTGAAATTCATGTCTATATTGGATAAGATAGCTTTCAAACACAGAGATTTCTCATAGAAAGAAATATATTTGAAGGTTGTTTTTGGAGTTCTCTGATAATGCCAAAATTTCTGTCTTGGAGAAATAGAATCAATGGACATAGAACCAACCCACTATGTATTTCAGAGTTTTCCAGAAAGATAAAACCAGTAATATATACATATGTACATATGTATGCATGTATATGGAGATGTAGTGTGGTCATTTGGGGGGGGGGGTCACACAATTATAGAGGCCAAATCATCTTGTCATATTTTATTGGCAGGTTGGAGTCCCAAGAAAACCATTGGTGTGATTCATCTGCATCTAAAGACCTGAGAAGCCAGGAAGCCAATGGTATAAGTCTCAATTTGAAACCAAAGGTCTAACAATCAAGAGCTAATGGCTGAGGGCAGAATATGAGTGTCCCAGTTCTAGGAGAGAAAGAATTCATTCTTCCTCAGTATTTTTTGTTGCTGTTGTTGTTCTATTTGGCATTGTCAGTGTATTGGAATGCAACCTCTCATTTTAATGAGAAAGATCTTTTTTACTTGGTTTATTGATTCAAATTCTAATCTCTTCCAGAAAACTCTACACTGAAATAATGTTTAACCAGCTTTATGGACAACTCTTAGACCTGGTTAACATATAAAATTAACCATCTCTCTCTCTCTATCCATCTATATCTCTTTATAGATAAATATATATACAGGTATGTATGTATGTAGATATGTATCTATATCCTTCTATTTGTATATCTATGCCAATGTATAGATATATATTCATATTGTGTGCATGGTGGGGAAGGGAAAGAACAAAAGAGAATTATTAACAAGAAATTGGCTCATGCAATTATAGAAACTGGGAAGTCCAAAGACTGGCAGTCAGTCAATAAGTATAGTTCCTGTCAGAAAATCCACAGGCTGTAAAAAAAAAAAAAGAGTGAATATCTCAGTTCTAGTCCATAGATAGGAGGGGAAAAAATTGTCCTAGCACAAAGCAACAGCCATTCATAGTTCTTACATTCTTGGCTATTTGTTTCTGTCTTCAATTGTTCTATTCAGAGCCTCCTGAGGCCCACTCATGTTATAGAGAACAATCTGCTTTTCTCCTTCTTCCAGTTCAGTTGTTCACATCATGCAGGAATATCTACATACGCATATCAAATAAAGTTTGACTCAATGCCTGTCCTTTCTGCAGCCTAGTCAAGTTGATACCAAAAGTTTACCATCACATCTGGTCACAGAACTTTGGACTAAACATTGCATTTCCCATATCCCCCAACTCAGGATCTTATCAAAAGCTGCAAATACAAATATTTACTCAAGGAGACTGTAGTTCCTTTTTTCCCCTCCTGTGTTTCTTAAGAAACACAGTCAAGGAAACTATTTAAGTGGTTTCTAGGCCAAATGAAGTATTTTAAAGTTAATTGCATTGATATTATGAGCCTTGGATATTGGATGTCGCACTTATAAAAGTGAAAATAAGAAAGAGAAGACTTGGTCACCTTTACAGACCCATAGAAGTGCTCAGAGACTGGCATGTAAAGAACCAAGTAAGAACATACAAAAGAATCACATAGTACATTAAAAACAACAGGAACAAAGAAAAAACCTCATGTCCATATCTTAGGGTTCATTTTGCTTAGCATCATCTTATATGGTCATATGTACTATGTGATTCTTCTGTTTCTTTTGTATGTTCTCCCCCCTTGTTGATGTATTTGATTCTGGTGCCCTGTATCTTGTATATACATTTTTCTAATTTGGGAAAGGCAAGGGAAAAAACAATGAGAGTACAGACACTATGTTGAAAAGGAACTTTGCAACTTTGCAGGGGAGATAGGAAGTGGGGAGGTGGGGAGGGAAGGGATGGTAGGGAAAAAACAAAGGAGGGGGTAACAATGCTTAAGAGAAAATGTACTCAATACCTTACTCATGTACCCCTCTGTACAGTATCTTTACAATAAAAAATATTAAAAATAAATAAATAAAAAGAATGAAATAAGAGCTAAGCCTGGGATGAACTGAAGTAACATGACCTAGGACTTCTTGTTGCAATGGGTTAATGTGATCAATTGGTCTCATTGACAGAGGCATGTTTATACCAAAGCGTACTCTTACTTGGGTGGCATAGAACTTGAAGACATGAACCTTGAAATGAAACAAGCTGGCTGAGTAAAACGTTTCATATGCCCAATGATTCCAAGAATAAGTACGTTTTTATCAGTTTCTTCAGTTGTAAAAGAGTCAAATGAGATAGTACTGGCCTCAGTGACTCTGTAAACTAAACACCTGAGTCAACATATGATTCAACAGGTATATGCTCAGTACAAATACTAATATGTCTTTCAACTGTATGAGCATTTTTGGAAATTTATCATATATATGACTAAATCTTCCACTCCAAGACTGAAGACTTCAGCATTTCATACTGCCAGGGGATAGTAAATGGAAGCCAGAAATATGACCCCAGTTTACAGATAAAGATCCCAATTTATCCACCCATGCCGAGCTTACTAGGTCAACAATGCCTAAGAGAACAGGAGCAGGTGCAGTCTGTGTCCATGGACCCCAAAGGCCCTATCAGGGAACTGCATGTGCCAATATACCACACACACACACACACACACGCAAAGAGAGATGTGGCAGATTTCAGTAACTCTTTGGAGAATAAGGAAAATGTACATGAGCAATTACAACCAAATCTAGATCATTAATGGACTGCCATTGTTGGACAAATGGCCCCGTACAAGTGGCCTTTTCTGGAATGTTCCAGTTTTAAAGAATTCCTTGCATAATCCTCATCCTAGGCTTCCATGTGTGAGGGTTCTCTTCCATAGCCATCAGGCTCCATTTTGCTAAGGTTTGACATTGGTGACTCCATCTTGATACTGGCAACTTTCACACATACAAATGTAATCTTCTGGGCTGGGAAGGTGGCTCAGTGGTAGAGTGCTTGCCTTGCATGCATGAGGCCCTGGGTTCAATTCCTCAGCACCACATAAGCAAAAAGAAAAAAGCCGGAAGTGGCGCTATGGCTCAAGTGGTAGAGCGCTAGCCTTGAGCTGAAGAGCTGAGGGACAGTGCCCAGGCCCAGAGTTCAGGCCCCATGACCGGACCCCAAAAAAAATGTAATCTTCTGTATACTCCTGAGACTTCACAGTTTCACTTCTAGGAAACAAACTTCCCACCCCCTGTGCAACTAAATCAACCTCTGGGCCAAGCAATAACAGCAAAGAAAAGGTTTAAGAGGCATGGGGTTCAGGTTGCTACCTCTTGTCCCTCCTCCACTCACCTAAAAGCCATAACTCACCTTTAGGGATTGATGCCTGAATGAGCCAGCAAGCCAATCTCTTGGAGGAAGGCAAGACTTTTTGGTATTGTTTGTTTCCTGAAAATTGATGTTCCAAGGAAAAAGAGATTCTCTCACACATTGAGGACTTGTGGCAAAAGATGAGCAAGTTGTAGGACTGGAGAGAGAAAGAAGAATGCAAGAGAAAAAAGCAGCTTGATTAGTAAGTTCATGGCTTAGGAGCAACCGTAAAGCCTGCATAGCTGACAAAATAGTAACATATACATATACGTATACATATGTGTGTACGTATGTATGTATGTATGTAAACTAAAGGGGAAAAAGAACCTAGTGTGCTAACGAGTACCTTTCCCATCATCCTTTCTCCTATAGCAGAGGAATTAGCACATCCCTTGTATGCTACTGAGTAATTTTCCCACCATCCTCTTTTCCTCTCCCAGAAAAATTAGAACACACCCTGTATGTTAATGAGTAGCTCCCCATCATCCTCTGCTCCTCTAGCAGAGGAGTCAGAACACACCCTGTGGATCACAAAACAGAAAACTATTTTTGTAAAAAGCCAGAGCTACAAAAATCAAGGCAGTAGAATAAGGTTCTACAAGTTTAGTTGATAAACCATCAAATGTTTTATGTCGTGGGGGAAGGGTGATAATGGCTTTTAATTGCTACATCGGTTTTGACTGGCTCTTCAACTCAGGTTTTAGCTGCAAAGCCTTGGGCTGTGTTATGATGTAGCCCCCAATGCACACAGCTTGCCTCCACAATCCCACCTTGCTGAGTGCGCCTCTCAGTGGATTCGTAGATTAAGTTAGAATTAAATAGATTAAGTTAGAATGCAGCAAAACCAAAGTTTTCCTGTGGGCTTGTGCCAGCTGGAGAACCCAGCATCCTGTTATGTGTTCAAGAGAATGCTAGGGCTTTCCCTCTGCCCAAATGCTCCTTCTGTTTTAGTGATGGTGGGGGTTGGGGTGGAGGGTCTGAGTATCTAGTATACCGATACTCCTAGATTCAAGTAACACCACATTAAACAGAGCCATTGAGGTTTTAAGAGAGGGGAACTTTCAGCAGCCTCAGTGATTTAGAGCAGTACCTCTCACACATTCGTGTGCTACGAATCGCCTAGGGAGCTTGTTAAAATTCGGTTTCTGAATCAGTAGTTCTGTATGTCTCCCAGAATCCCAGGTGAGGCAGGCGGCCGCTGTTGGTCTAAGATCTTGCATTCTGAGGAGCAAGGATAGCGAGAACTATTGTGAGCAAGCACAGTGCCAGTGTGTGCAAGAAGAGCCAGAGTCATATTAATAATGCATCAAAGTTAGAGTTAGAGAGGAAAAAAAGCAAACCTCTTTATGGTCATCCATAAGTATGTGTGCCCCTGAGATTACCCCCCCCCAAATTAGCCAGCACAGGGGGGAATCTTTGAATAATTGCTCATTCCCAGCTCAATGCATGATTCTTAAGTAGAAAGGCCAAAATACAAATTTGCACCTGTGAAACAAATCCACACCTACTGTACCAAGCATGTGTGTCCCTCTGCAAGGCCTTTCTTGTGCACTTATCAAAGGTGCAGATACAGAGTACACTTTCTAGGATTCCAAGGTAATTGATGGAGAGTGGTGGTGATCAGGATATAGAGAAGCAGGAACTCCTTACAGAGCCTAAATTAACAGAAGACAATTGCAAGCATGTTATCTAGTCTCATCCTCTAGTCTGATTAATGGGGAAACTCTTCCCATTTCACTCTGGCTGGGGGTAGGATGGAGAGGGGTGGAGAGTATGGCACAGACTCTAATCTGAAGAAGAATCTAGGGCTAAAATCATCGACAGTGTTGTTCCATTTTATGGCTTTGTCTCTCTTCTACAGTGTGAAGACTTTCAATTTTTTGTTTAACCTTGACTATTGGGTAAAACATTTTCCAATCATAAAACTACCAAAGAAAGTGAAAGGTATGGATTCTAGGAGATGTTAGCAACTCGAATGGCTTTGCAGAGAAGAGCAAGGCCTGGTGTGCTGTTGACATTCAACATTATCTTCAAACATCACAAAATCAAATCGAGGGTGTTTGGGGGAAGCCCCTGCTTTCGCACTTGGTCATGTGTACACACCAACTGCAGCAAGTCTATGCAGCGTATTTGCAACAAGCCTACTCCGTGTATTCGCAACCACTGAAAACAGGCTGGGTCCAGTGTGTTTCATCTGTTACCAGAAACCTTGGCAAGGACTTCATGCTCAGAGCAGGGTTGATTTACAGTTGGAGGGGGAAAAAATGGAAGGGAGAAATATTAAAATAAAGTGCAATCATGTTTCTATTTAAAAATGGTTACTGCCAGCAGTATTGCAAAATAATGTTGGCCTCCAACCAGAAAGCTGCACCTGCACTGACTCCAGCTGTAGCATGCTGGAGCCTCACTGCGATTGCTCAATAACTCTCCTATTTAGCACCACTGGCGAAAATTTGGCAACTCGTATATAGACACAAACACACACATATATGCACACACACACACACACACACACACACACACACACACACACAATGGCAATTTGCTTAGCCCCGTGTCTTTAAACTCAAAGTGATTTTGTTTAAAATTGTCTAGATTGTAACTACTTTCAGAAGATTTTTTTTCCTCTCACTCTCAAGATGAAATTATATGTGGATTTTTATCCCCAAACAAGTGCCACCTATCCTGTGAATGCACCTCTAGTTCTTCAGTTGAACATCTGCACAACTCTGAGGAAATCGCCTACTTTTAGAGATAGCAATTATAAAGCTAACACCACTTGGGTGATGGTGACTCAGAAGGCTGATATCTGAGGGTCTCTGTTCGAAGCTAGCCCACTCTTATCTCCTACTAAGCAGAATGTAAAAAAGAAGCCAGAAATAGAGCTGTGTTTCAGGTGGTAGACCACTAGCCTTGAATGAAAGAATTAAGAGACAGTGGCCTAGTCCCTGAGTTCAAGCCCTCTTCCAAAAAAAACAAAAACAAATAGTAAGGTCATGGTCTTTTTAAGGAATTCTTGGTACAAAGTATGGCAATAATCCTGATGTTATAACATGTAAGAAATACCTCACCAATAGAAGAGCTCATTTCAGTGTCTGGAAAAGACTCGACAGAGTACTAGAATAAGAAGACAAGATGCTGAGCATCAAGTCCACAATAGCTGCCTTTCTGTTCATCTGTGGACTAAACTTTTCACATGGTTTCTCCACTGCACAACAGGAGTTACAGGGCCTATCCTGCCTAGCTCATAGTGTTGAAGTGAAAAATCTGATGGAAAGGAGAAGGGAAACGTGAATTACACAACCCCATGTCTATGCAACCCAAGTTGCTCAGCTGAAACAAAGCTTATTTTAAACCCCAGGAAGCAACTCAGAAAAGAAGTAGAATGTGAGTCGCCATGTTTCCTTCCTTGTATTACTTATCTCAGTCACTTGTGAAATAATTATTTTTCTCTTCCTCACAAACATTCCCCCAAATAATTCTGTAGCACGAATGTGAGTAGAAGATAGTAATAACGATCAAGTGTTCTTCTTGCCAAGTCCCCTTCTCCTTGATATCTTTAGATGCCATTTGAAGGTCAATGACTTGTGGATTGGGTATTCTGTGAAGAACAGACAGAAATTGAAGAAAGGAGTTTTAAGGGATAAATGAGGAGGAAAAAAAATATATGAAGAAAGATTGATATTGACTTGGATTTCTCTAAATTCTTGGTTTTCTTTCTTTTTTCAATATTAGGCTTTGAGCTCAGGGCTTGTACTTGCTAGGAAAGCACCCTACCATTTAACCCACACACCCAACCCTTTTTGCCTTAGCTATTTTTTCAGTTAGGATCTTGCATTATTTTGTTTAAGCTAGTCTAGGCTGCAATCCTATCTATACCTCCTAAGAAGTTGGGATGACAGTCAAACCACCACTCTCAGCTTGTTTATTGAAATTAGGTCTCTCATGTATATATATATATATATATATATATATATATATATATATATATATATACATATATACATATATACATATATATACATATATATATAATTATTTTATTTTTTGCTCAGGCTGGACTTAAACTAAGATCCTCCTAATCTCATCTTTTGCATAGTAAGGATTACAGACATTATCTGCCTCCCTTGGCCCTAAATCATTATTACTTCTTTTAAAGCTGTCCTAAAAAATAAGAACAGCCAAATTTAATATCTACATTTCCTTTCTTATTGTGTCCTCAGATGGAAGAGCAGAGACACGTAAACAAATAATTATAAGAAAACATTCCAAGTGCAATAGCAGAAAAGCACAGAAGAGAGATGTTTAATATGGCTCCTAGGAATCAGAAAAGGCTTCTAAAACAGGAAATTCCTCAACTAAGGAATAATAATGATGCCATAATACTCAGTGAGCATTCAGGGAACCTGTGCTCCCCAAGAAAATCCCATTTCCAGCTGGAACCAGTTCTCATTTCCTCCAATAACGTCTGTGAAAATATCCTTTTTGTTTCATATAGAACTTTATGCCAAGCCTCAGTAAACACATACAGTTTAATTGCAGGTGCTAATTCTGTTATGTTATTCAAAAGCATTTAAGTATTTTCAAATCTCTGTTAGCCATGGGGAGTGGAGGACACTTGCTATTTTTCTTGCAAGTCAGAGATCAAGCATTTTACTACCCAGTGAATAATATTGACTTTTCAGATGTGTGGATCTTGAGAGCAACATATGCTAAAATGATGCTGGTTAGAGCCTGGTGAGGAGTTAGAGAGGCTCTCTTTCATAAACAAAATACCAAAGGAAAGGATTGGGAACACGCCTTGAGTGGTACATAGCAAGCATTGAGTGGTACATAGCAAGCATGGGGCTCTGAGTTTAATCCCTAGTCTGGAAGGCAAGAAGGAAGGAAGGAAGGAAGGAAGGAAGGAAAGAAGGAAGGAAGGAAAGAAGGGAGGGAGGGAGGGAGGGAGGAAGGGAGGAAGGGAAGGAAGGAAGGAAGGAAGGAAGGAAGGAAGGAAGGAAGGAAGGAAGGAAGGAAGGAAGGAAGGAAAGAAGGGAGGGAGGGAGGGAGGGAGGGAGGGAGGAAGGGAGGAAGGGAGGAAGAGAGGAAGGAAGGGAGGGAAGGAAGGGAGGGAAGGAGGGAAAGAGGGAAAAGAGGGAGAGAGAAACCATATACAGTCTTGAGAAGAAATCAGAGAAGTTCTGGAATGTATTTCCATTCTTCTCCTCTTAGTTTAATAATGACTATAACTTTGTCTAAGTTTAATTAAAATGTCTCCACATACTCCAAGAAAAATTATTTACTAATTTCTAACATTGGTCTGAGAATTAATTATTGTTCACTGTTGTTCAGAAACAACATTGGATGAGATTTTTTTAATAGAAATATCTTTTGTAAACCACATCCTACTTCATGATCTTTTTCAGGAAGTTATTTTATGTCTGCTTATTGTATACCTACAGGTAGAAGGAAGGTATGTGGCAAGTTCACATAGAATCGCACTGTAAGTTATTTGCACAAGTGGATGCCAAACTTCAGAAGGAGCATGAAAGGCTTCATATTTCATATGCACCTTCTTTGCTTTACATTGGGTTATGGACTTTCAAATTAGCAAACTAGGTGTCTTATTTCCCCCAAAAAAGAAAGAATTCATCAGAAATTCATTAATAAGGCTGTTGGTTTGACCTTGGTTACCTCATGAGCAGTTCATTTCTAGGTATTGTAATCAGAATTGAATGTCTCAAGGATGACAAGAAAATCATCTAAAACAGAATTGAAATTTGGTTCTGATTTTCCCACCAGCATTGAATTCTTCTGAAAAACATGTAAGTCTTCTCTATGTGCTTGGCCTACTAACACATAACTAAGAGCCCAGGGAGTAAAATCCTGACAGTTCCTATTAAGGTAAAAATGAGGTTACAGAATTCATTTTTAAAGTTTCTTCTAACTTTATTTTTTATTTTGGAAAAAAAAAATTAAACTGGCACTACCAAATTTAATGACAAGGCTACCCTGCTGAGTTTGGAGCCCAGAAAGCTATTGTCTCCCTGGTCTATAGATCCTACTCTGCTGTAATGTTTTTTATAATGCGACTAATAACCAGCCATCAGCCATAAATGGCTTGTCATCTCTTTGGTGCACACAGCAATCGCTGGAGCAGTGATACTGACAAATGAACCTGCATAATCACTTTGGATTTCTTTGTTACATCTCACAGTGTGAAGATGGCTTCCTCTCAGCACGTCACCAAAAAACAAACAAGCGCTATTGCCTGTCCTCTCCATCAATCTCTCCTTATTGTTGTCATCCAAACCCCTGGGCTGTGCCCACATCCACCCATCCTCCTCTTAGGAAAGTAACACGCCCCAGACCTTTGAGTTTAGACCTATGTTATCCTTCTTGCTCTGTTCCTTTGCCAACTGTACCTCAAAAAGAAATGGAAATCCACAGAGCAAAGGATAGAAAGAATGCAAACTTTCTCTGCTTTACCAGTGCTATTTGCCCTGGAAAAATAATAATAATAATAATAAGCTCATTAAAATCCAGTTGAGGCTGACATTTTTCCCTTTTACCTTTTCAATCTTTTTATAGTTTGAAATCATTAACTAGCAGCATGAAGCTCAAAGGTAGCTCACGCCATCTAGGAAACAGTGACACATTTGACAATAATACTTTTGAAGAGCCTGTCACATTCTCTTCCCCAAACAAGTCTCATTAATGCTCAAACTGTCTTTCTTTTCTCTCTGCTTCTTTTCTCCTGATTTCTCTCTAATTAGCTTGGGTTTTTTATGCTCCCTTGTTCCACAGTTTGAGCTTAAAAAAAAGAGAGAGAGGTGGATGTCATTTCCATGAACCCCAAGGCCAAGTTAATCAGCAGAATTAATGACTCTATTACCCATTAGACTGGGGGCGGTAACGCTTAACTCTAAGCACCCAGTGTTCAATCTCTCCCATACTTCTTCATTTTTGCCATGACAATTGTACACTTTTGTTCTCTCAGAACAAACTCAGAGGTTAACCCATTTGTACAGCATTTCTTTCTTTCTTTTTTTTTCCTCCAGGGGTGTGTGTATCAGGAAGAGAGGCTGAAAGTGTAGCCACCTCTGGCTGTAGTGTTCGTGGGGCTGGGAATGGAGGGAGCATCATGACATTAAATGAGAATAGATGAAAGGAACTTCCAGGGAAACCAGACATTGAGTCCTAACTTAGAGGTCCCTGCATGACACACTGCAATCAATAATTCCTTCCTACGGAACATTTCAGAGTTGCGACCATCACAAAAGACAATCCTCCCTACTTTTTGAAAAATCATGCTGTGGAGATGAAAGATGCATGGAGATTGAAACCAGTGGGCAAGTTGATTTGATACATTTTTTAACAAACGAGCATGATTGAGGGTTGACTAATACTAGAAAGTTTATGTTCAATGGATGGAAGTGCAAAAACTCTACTAGTAGTATGATTGTTTTATCTGTGACAAGGTTTCAGGGATTTTCCCCCTGTATTCTAAACATAAACCCTAGTGCAAAGCCAAGGAATTATTTAGTAGGTGTTTCAAAACACATTATTGTAGGAGTATCTACTGGAACTTACCAGCAAGTTAGGAAAGTTTTGCCTTCATAACTCAAAAAAAGCACCCTCAACATGGGTTTCCCACTTAATTGTGTTTGTTTATTTATTTATTGTGCTAGTCATTCCTGGGGCTTGAACTCAGAGCCTGAGCACTATCTCTGATGAGTTTTACTCAAAGCTGGCGCTCTATCACCTGCCACAGCTCCGCTCCCAGCTTTAACTCAGGATGTGGTTGTTGTCCCTGAGCATTTTTGTTCATGACTAGTACTCTACCACTTGAGACACAGCTCCACTTCCAGCATTTTTTTGGTAGTTTATTGAGGATAAGGGTCTCACAGACTTTGTTGCCCATGCTGACTTCAGACGTCAATTCTTAGATCTCAGCCTCCTGAATGGGCAGGATTGCAGACATGAGCCACCAGTGCCCAGCTTCAATTTAATTGTTAATGCACTATTAAGAAAAGGGTACAGAAATTAATTCATATGTATCTGGACAGTCAAGTAGACTTGCAAAGAACAGAAATACCCAGACTACTTCAAAGAAAATGCTTTCTTTCATTGTTCTTCAGTCATAACTCTACTTTCATTTAATATAGAAAGCTTTTTTTGTTATTTGGTAGATTCCTCTTGCCCACAAAGATGAGTAGAAAGACTTCTGATTAGAAGAAAAATCTTGCCCTTGTTGGATTTAAAGTATCCTGAGCCAAAAACAGAATGTGTTCATTGCTTATGCCGCCCAGCCTTTCCTGGTCTTCGCCTGTACTTCCGTCTACAAAATATACCTGAAAGGATATTGGTAACAATGCTCCTCTTAATATGGACTTTATTCTTTGGCTACAGGTATTCACCAAGACAAGGGTAGTTTTGTTAAGTGGTCTTCTTATCAAGGGAAATCCTCAGGACATTAAAAAAAATATTTGAAGTCAAGAAAGACATATCAGCTAGTTATTAATGGGTGTTTTGTGTTGTAAAGGGGCATTGGTGATAGTTGGTCAGAAAAGGATTTATATTTGCTATGTTCAATGTTAAATGCTATGTTAAATGTCACTTAAAATATAAGCCACAGAGATTTTTTTTTCATTTTGTTTCCTTTTTTTTTCTTCTGGAAACTGTCTTACTATGTAGTCCAAGCTGACTAAAATACCACAGTCTTCTTTCCTCAACCTCCTCAGAGCTGTGATTACAGATGTACAACATTGTACTCAGCCTTCAGGTTATCCTTGATGTGTAGTCATCAGGTGTGAAATAAAAGAGAACATATCACAAAAATGACCAATCAAGGTTTACATACCAAGAAGGGACCTCTAGCATCTTATTTTGAGAGACAATGTGATAGATATTTGTCCCAAATCTGAAAATTAAGGAATAAAAATTTCAGTCTCAACTTTCCAACCCCTCAATGACCAACCACAGAATAAGGATAAGGAAAAGTACACATTTTTGTGCTGCATTTGCTTTATTTGTATACAAGGAATAATAACAACAGTGATATCATGTTAAAGTGTGTCACTGTATGTATTAGCTTTCTGTACTACACCAAATGCCTGAGATCATTGGATAATAATGTAAAAATAATTATTTTAGATCTCTGTTTTGGAGGCTTCAATCCATAATCAGTCTGCCTGGTTGCTTTTGAGTTTTGGACAAGTTCAAACCCTAATATGGCCAAAGAAAAGGTAATGACTAATAAGTAAAGACAATATTTTTGTCTCAGCAGATGCTAAGAAAGTATTTGATGGAAATGTCCTCCCATACATGATAAAAATTTAACATCAATGTAAAGGCCAACTTCCGGGCTAGTGGTAAGTCCCCAGTACTGTTCAGATGAAAGTCAAGACTAATAGTAATTTCTGATAACATTCCACTTTTTACTCTTATGCACATATAAAATGAACTTCTTTAAAAAACATAACAATGAGAGTTTCAAATTGTTTTAAAATGCTATCTTTGTATACTTTAATAAATCCAAAGACTCAAATAAAGCCGGGAGCCAGTAGTTCACACCTGTAATCTTAGCTACTCAGGAGGCTGAGATCTGAGGATTGAAGTTCAAAGCCAGACTGAGTAGGAAAGTCCTTGAGACTCTTATCTCCAATTAACCACCAGAAAACTGGAAGTGGTGCTGTGGCTCAAAATGGTAAGGTGCTAGCCTTGAATATAAAAGCACAGGGACAGCACCCAGGCCCTGAGTTCAACAACTATGACTGACAACAATAAAAATGAAACACTCAAATTAAAAAAAAATAGAAAACTTGGAATTTGTGTAAATGGCCTTTTAGATCTTGGTGGAGTCTTTGATAAGGGAACTTGATTCTACATTGTGTAGTGTCATAGTTGAACAGAGGCAAAGGACATTCCATTGGTGTCAGGATGAAGGTTTTGATTTATGAGATTTAAAAGCAGAGCTCAAAATCCTAAGTTACTAATACAGGTTCCTATGTCCTCAGACTTTCTCAAATCGCTATGAAGAATTATTTGCTATATATTGTTTCCTTTAAAACTCAAAAAAATGAACCTAATTTAGTTTTTAAAAAGATCAAATTATTTTCATGTAAATTAGATGAATCCCAGAACCCCCAAATATTTAAGGAAATATGAAAAGCTAAAAGTAAAAGTAGCCAGGTTGCAAGTGGCTCACATATGCATTCTTAGCTACTAAGGAGACTGAGATACAGAGGAGCACAGTTCAAAGCCAGCCTGAGCAGAAAAAGTTACTAGAATCCATTTCCAAAAAACAACCAACAAAAACCTGTGCTGTAAAGGGCAGGTGGAAGGGTCAACAAATACAATCATGCTAGTCAGTATACACTATGTGGAAAATGACCTATGTCACTTATGGGCAGGAATGGGAGGGGGAAAATTAAAGCAAAGGAAGGCTTGACATTGTCAAAAAAAAAAAAGAAATGTGCATATTACCTGACTTATGAAATGCTATCTCCTCTTTACAATATCTTAATAATAATTATAAAAATTGAAGCTAAAGGAAAACTTGGGCTAAAAGAATGACACAAGCCTAGCAGACAAGCCAAGTAAGCATTAGGTTGTTTAGTTCAAGATCCAGTACTGGGGGCAGAGGGGCAGATGAAGAGGAGAGGAGGGAAGGAGAGGGAGGAAGAGAGAGAGAAAGAGAAAGAAAGAGGAATATAAAATCATAAAATAATATTTACACTATCTGTTCAACAAGAAGTGTACGCATTGCCTTACATATGTAATTGTAACTCCTCTGTAAATCACCTTGACAATAAAATTGGATTTAAAAAAAGATTTACACTAGCTGGCAGTTAGCCAAAACTTAGTCGACATTCAAAGAAGAGGGGGAGGGGAACAACATATAATAATGAGGAAAAATACACAATAAATGCACACCCAGAAATGGCACAGATAATAGAATGAGTAGAAAAGATGATAAAACAGCAATTGTAATCCGTACATTCTAAAAGATAAAGGAAAGAAAATGTGCTCTAAGGAAAAATGCTAAATGTATACAAATGAATCAAGATGAATTTCAATAGACAAAGAAATAACATATCTATGATGGAAAGTGGGATAGTATAAGGTTAGATATTACAGAAGAAATTGAACTTGAATAAATAACAATAGAAACTATCCAAGATGGAAAATGTAATAAGAACATGAAGGAATTGTGAGGCTGCCTCAACTATCCTAACATGTTTCCATTCAGTCCTAGTACTATCAGAAAGGAGGAGAAATTGTTCAACAGATGATGCCTACATTTGATTTCAAAAACAACAACTAGGGGCTGGGAAGGTGGCTCAGTGGTAGAGTGCTTGCCTTGCATGCATGAGGCCCTGGGTTCGATTCCTCAGCACCACATAAGCAGAAAAAAAAAGCCGGAAGTGGCACTGTGGCTCAAATGGTAGAGTGCTAGCCTTGAGCTGAAGAGCTGAGGGACAGCGCCCAGGCCCAGAGTTCAGGCCCCATGACTGGACCCAAAAAAAAAAGACAATAACTACAAATGTACAACTTGAAGAATCTCAACAAATCCCAAGCACAAAGAAGATGAAGAAAAGGATTAACACTTGTTACAATCAATTTATTTCAAAACAGTAAAAAAGAGGAACATTTAAAAGTGTGCCAAGAAAAATGAGCATTATCCATGAAGGGTAAGATGAAGAGTGACAACAGACTTGTTAGAAACAATGCCAGAAAGAATACAATGGAACAACTTTATTTATCTATCTATCTATTTATTTATTTATTTATTTGAAATTGCAAGTTTCAAGAGAATAAAATCTCAACATAATTATTAATGGAGAGAAAAAGAAAGTCACAATTCTGGACATGTTTATTTCAAAAGGATTAACTTTAAGATGGTCTAAGAAAACAGATGATCAACCTGGAGCCTTAAATCTAGAGAGAATATTTTTCAAAATAAAGACCTTTTGAACAAAAGCTTAAAAAAAACTGCTGAAAGCTCACTATAAGAAATGATAACCTAAGTCCTTCAAGCACAGGAAAATTATACCATGAAGGAATTTGCATACCAACAAAGGAGTAGAGGACAGAAGAAGAAGTAAACATTTAGCTACAAAAGGGGCTAGGAAGGTGGCTCAGTGGTAGAGTGCTTGCCTTGCATGCATGAGGCCCTGGGTTTGATTCCTCAGCACCACATAAGCAGAAGAAGCCAGAAGTGGTGCTGTGGCTCAAGTGGTAAAGTTTAAGCCTTGTGCTGAAGAGCTCAGGAACAGTGCCCTGGCCCAGAGTTCAGGCCCCATGACTGACAAAAATAAAAATAAAGAAGATACAGTTATTTCAGTTATTTTCAGTTATTTCAAAAGATAATTTTTAATGCAATAATAGCAAAATGTGATCTCATTATATCTGCATCAGTAACTGTATAATAAAAATAACACACAGGCCAGGAGAAATGAATAAAAGTACATGAGTTCATCTGTGAACAGATACATTCTTGCAGGATTTGTATACAAATTGACATGCTGGCTCTAAATTCATTATGGAAATGCAAGATCTTGAGGAAAGAATTCTTTTAAGAAAGAATGAAGTTATGGATTTTCACTGCCTAATCTTCAGATTGTATAGTGTTCTCAAATGAAAGACAGATCAATGGTACTAAAGACAGCCCAGAAATAAGCTCACACAAGTATGGTCAAATGACTTTTGACACAGTGCCAAGGTTGCCCATTGGGGAAAGACTTATCCTCTCAGTAAAAGATGCTACATCAATTCATTAGATAAACAGATAATTTTGTGCAAAGAAAAGACACAAAATTTTAGAAACTTTATTCTTAATGAATTATACAAAACTAGTCCAAATAAGAACATAGGAATACACACAAAGAATAAAACTGTAAAAGTTACAGCATAAAACAATGTTAGAGACTGTGCTTGGCAAAGGGTTTTTTGTTTTGTTTTGTTTTTAACTAGGACAGCAAAAATCACAACCTAAGAAAGAAAGAGCTTGATATATGGGTCTTAACATTAAAATCATTTGCTCTTAACAAAACAGTATAAAGTGAAAAGGCACAGAGAAATTATCTGCAAAAACTGAGAGAGAATGGCTGGGAATGTGGCTTAGTGGTAGAGTGCTTGCCTCGCATGCATGAAATCCTAGGTTTGATTCCTCAGCATAACATAAACAGAAAAAGCTGGAAGTGATGCTGTGGCTCAATTGGTGGAGTGCTAGCCTTGAGCAAAAGAAGCTCATGGACAGTGCCCAGGCCCTGAGTTCTAGCCCCCCAGGACTGGCAAAAAAAAAAAATACAGAGAGAATATTTGAGAAATACACCTTTTACAAAGAACATCACATGGAATATAGACTACTATTATACAACTTGACAGTAAGTAGATAAACAACCTAATAAAAACTGAGAAAATATTCCAATCAACTTCCCACTTTAAAAAAAAACCTATACAAATGACAAACACCAAAAAAAACATCAGTTTCATTAGAAATGTGAAAATTAAAACCACTTGAAATATTGATATGCACCCAATGGATGAAATTTGTAGGGGTGGTCAAGCTAGGATAAACTATGTTCTGATATAATAATAAGAAAAACTGATGAATTGAGCACATACATAAAACATTATCTTACAATAGAAAAATGAAAACAACATAAACACACTTGAAAAACAAAAGCAGGACTAGAAAATAGTATTTGTAAAATGTGTTGCAATGGATTGCCAGCCTTAATATGCAAGGAATTCTCAAAAATAATATTTTTCAAACTCAAAACTTATTTAAACTAGCCACTCCACAGAGAAAGCATTTCAACAATAATATGCAAAAAGTGTTCTTTCTCAGTCATTATCAAAGAACTAAACACAACTACACAGCTATAAATGGAGATGCGCACCTGCATGCCCAGCTACTTGAAAGCAGAAATAGAAAGGTCTCAGTTTGTGGTCTTTCTGGGCAAAAGTTAGCAAAACCATATCTCCAAAACAAGTCAAGTATGGTAATACAAGCCTGTAATCCCAACTCATAGAACAGGGAGATAAGAAGTTCCTGTCTTAGGCCAAACCATATAAAAGCACAAAGACACTACCTAAAAAATAAGTCAAAGAGCAAAAGTGGGAAGCATGGATCAAAAGATACAGTGCTTACTGAGCAAGCATGAGGGCCTGAGTTCAATTCCCAGTACCAAAAAATTAAAGCAGCTAGACATCATATTAATAAGTTGGCAAAATTACTAGTAAGCCTACAATACTCCATTAAAGAACATGCCAAATAAAATGTAAGCAAATAAGTGTTTTGAGTAGACATTATATGATAAAATAAAAACTCCTCAGAATTAATTCCTATTCTAAATGCTAGTAAAACATTGCAGACATTTATTCAAATGCCCATTCAAAATTCCTACTGAATAAATGAAAGTTGGCAAGATAGACATAGAAAGTATTTCCAATTATTGTTCAAAGTCATTAGGACAATAAGCTAGTCATTTGGTGGGAAAATATTGCCAATTGTTTGGAAAAATAAGCTATTCATTTGGAGGAAAAAATGGTAATGCTGGGTTACCACCTCATTTATTTAAAATGTAAAATTAGGCCATAAAATCACTAGCTAAATTTTGGGTGGAGTTTTTTTTTAATAACCATGCACTGGGGAAAATCCTGTGTAATATAAAAACTCAGAAACATAAAACCAAAGCACTGAAAAATTGCATAAAACTAAAAACTTCAATATAAGAGGAATTCAAGACATATTGAACCTATCCTCAACAAAAAACAAGCTTGGAAATGACATTTACAAGGTCTATAACAAAGAATTATTAGCCTTAATATTCAAAAGCTCCAACAAATTATTTAGGATTAAAAAGTGCAATATAACTGGAACAGGCAATTACCCAGAGGTAAAATTTTTTAATGGTTGGCCATCATTACAGGATGTTCTTTCTTGCTTATAATCAATGATATATAAATAAAAGCAACCATATATCATACTAGCATATTGGCAAAGCCAAAAAGATATCAAAAATCTGTATTGACAAAACAGTAGAGAATCAGACATGCATGATCAGTTGATCGTTTTAGTTTATAAGCTATTTCTAGAGCAGAAAGAGAGACAAGAAGAAAATTAAGAATGCAGGAGAGGAAGGAGGGAAAGAAGGAAAGAAAAAGTATGAGAACATAAAAATTAGTGTTCTTCCTCTCAAATGTTTGAGTAAATTATGGCTTAATCAAAGTAATACCCTATTGTCACCAAAATATTCCCATGGACTCTCTTTTGACATAACTAAATGCTGAAAATTGGTATAAATATATACCTTGTTATCATTCCTAAGTATTTGTGTAGTGTTAAAGTACAGTCCCAACATATATATATATAGAGAGAGAGACAGACAGACAGAGACGGAGACACAGAGACAGACAGTGAGCTATATGCTGTATTTGATGGAGAGATTCATGAAGTACTTTTAGTTGGGGTTGGGTTTGGAGTTTGAACATTGGGTGTTGTTGTTGTTGTTGTTGTTGTTGCTGCTGCTGCTGCTGCTGTTGCAGTCCAGCTAGGATGGAACTTATTATAGACACTTGTCTGGCCTTGCATTCCTGAATCCCAAATGCTGGGATTCATGGTATGTGACACTCATGTGATTATTTTGACATGACTCTTTATACTTCTCTAATAGTCTGAATTTTTAAAAATCATAATCATGTTTCATACTTAAAGTAATAATGCTATTATTAGCATTATTACTAATAAGATGAGATTATCCAAATAAGATGAGACTAACCAATAAGATGAGATTAACCAAAATGTGATAATTGATTCAACTCAAGATCACACATATAAAAGTTAAAAACATGTTTTCTCTGAACAATCTAATAAGTGATTTCCTTCTTTCTCTCCTTCTTCACTTTGGAAAAGAAGCAAAAGCATTTAATAGTTTTCCAAATACAAAGCCCACTAACTCCTTTTCTGTGGCTGAAATCCATTTTAGATCAGCATCCTATTGGGTATTTGAAAAGATACCACTGTGTAAGTAGCAAGGATAAGATGATACTTATGTCATCAAAATGTTTTTAAATATCCACTGGTATCCAAACAAAGCATTAGTTTAGCCATTCAGAAGAAAGAGATAGAAGAAAGCAAAGCAGCTCACCATCATCAATCCTGACTACATAAGATCAAAACCCATAAGGGATCCTCAGGGTAGGAATAAAAAGAGTAAATGATTGAAAATTTAAAACCAAAAAACAGTATAGGATGGAGTTGGAGAAACTACCCAAAAAATGGCTTCAATAAATCGATATTCATAACCAGTGTTCATTCATTCATCCTTCTGGTCCAAGTCCAGTCAGATATTATCTCCAGGTGCAATATTTGGCACTGAGATAAGCATTCAAATTAAATGTTTATTGGTGCCTTAATACTATCAGAGCCTTGTTCCAACTCTAACTAGGTTTGTTTCCATCAGAAAGTGTGATAGGATGCTCTTACTTCATTCTGATCTCTCTACCATCAGAGAAAAAGACATCGTAGAGATCTCATTTGTATACCTAGTGTCAGTTCTAGCAAGCCAGTTATCTGCAACATATAATGGCTGACCATAACCATATTCTTAAATAATGCTAGTCTAGATTATTTTAACATTCAGGTAAATGCCAGGTAATGTATTGTAAAAATACTATACAGAGGTAATGAGTACAGTAATGAGTACATTTCCTATTGAGCATTGTTACCTCCTCCTTTGTTTTTCCCCAATTCTTCTTTCCCCTTACCCCCAAAGTTGTAAAGTTCATTGTCAATATAGTGTCTTGTACTTCTCATTGTTACAATGGGTCATGGCTGTTCTAATTCTAGAAATTTCTGTTAGAGAAATCTTGTGTAGGTATAAAGATGTGTCTACACATTTGAGTATATTATTTTATTAGGAAATGAGAAAATATGAAACTGTTAGCATCTGAACATAGGGAATCAGATGTGGATTCAGAACGTCTATGCAAAACCAGTGAAGTTTCTTTAAGAAGAACTTTTTGGAGCTAAATTGTGTGGTCATAATGACATTATGAGAATGAAAATGCTTCCCAGATCCTTCTGTGTACATGTCTTTAAAATATTTGACTTACGTGATCATGCATGCTACAGAAGAGAAGCATTGCATTCCAAATGCCTGGCACAGACAAAAGCTAGACCCTATCCAAAATAGCTAAAAGCCAAATAAAAGAGCTGGGGATGTGGCTCAAGGGATTGAGCACTTGCCTAATGAGTCTAAGACTCTGATTTCAAACCCAGTGCCACAATATGCATATATATATATATATATATATATATATATATATATTTGCTAACTATAAGCCAACACTTATTTGTTACATGCAGAAGGAGCTGGATTGTATGGCTCAGATTGACACCTGCTGCCTTTCTATCTACTGCACAACGTGACTAGAGTTACTTTCTCTCCTCTTTCTTCTCAGGCCCTGCTGCCTCTGTGTACCCTCTCCACTTAGGGCTTTGATCATAACTTATCTGACCGTTTCTGCTTGTCTCAGATATATACTAGTAATTGCAAATGAGGGAAACCATGGGGACCTATGTTTCTAAGAGTACTTCCCTCGCCCATCTTTCCAGGTTGACCAAATGATCAGTCAAAGATGGTGTGAGCAGTTCGAGCTGCTGCTTGGCAGTGCTTGCTCATCAAGGGCATGTGTATGGGGTAGTCTTCATGTTGTTCCAGAGGCCTGTCATCACATTATCTCAGTCATTCTGCACAAAATGTACTTAGAAACCATCCATTCCAAGGTTTGGATATGGAGTTCCTGTTACATCTGAAACTGAGCATAATGCTAAATAATAACGTATAATTGTATATGCCACATTATTGGGCATGACACACTGTTTGCCAAGTGCTGGTGGCTCACACCTACAATCCTGGAGACTCAGGAGACTGAGACCTGAGGATCATGGTTCAAAACAGCCTAGACAGAAAAGTCCATAAGACTCATATGTCCAACAAGCTATGCAAAACATTAAAAGGTCAGAACTCTAGCTCACATGGTAGAGCACGAACCTTGAGCAAAAATTCAGGGAAAGCACCCAGGACCTAAGTACAAGCCCTAGAACCAGCATGAAAAAAAAATGATATATTGTTCAGTAAGGAATTCATAATTCACATCATGAAATGATCTGGCTGATTAGGTCTGAGATAATCTTGCAGATCAGATTTCGTCATAACATTATAGTAAAATGTTTTAAACCAATTATCTGGCACAAAAGTTTTCAGAAAATCTAAATTCCAGCAAATAGTTCTGCCTTTACTTACAGTGTGGTTCAAGGATTACACTTGACTTTTCTCGCTTCCATTCAAACAATCGGTCAGATTACGACAGCACTCAGGAATTAGATATGCTGTAGTGAAAGGCTGAGACCTAGTTTCTGTGACTTCTTATAGAACATCTGGGTTTTGTTGTTGTTATTGTTTTGTTTTGTTTTTATTGTGAAAATATCGTACAGAAGGGTTACAATTACATGGGCAAGGTAATGAGTACATTTCTTATCAAGCATTGTTGCCTCCTCCTTTGTTTACCCTTCCCATCTCCCCCACTCCCCCCTTCTGTCCCCCTTTCTCCATCCCCTCCCCCTCCCCCCGCACCGGCCCCTGGCCAAAGTTGTAAAGTTCATTTTTAGACATAACGTCTTATACATCTCATTGTTGCAATGGGTCCACCTGTATCCCTATTTAAACAATTTGTTTTTTCCCTTCCCCTCCACAAATTATACCAACATCAAATACAGTGAAAGCAGGGGTTATACCGTGGAGGAGGGACATACAAAGCAACAAAGAAAAAATCTTATAAATATGTTAGAAACAATCACAAGAAAGAAAAAACATTTGATCCTTATCTTGGGGTTCATTTCACCTAACATAACTTATCTGACCGTTTCTGCTTGTCTCAAATATATACTAGTAATTGCAAATGAGGGAAACCATGGGGACCTATGTTTCTTTGGGTCTGGCTTACTTCACTTAATATAATCTTTTCCAAGTCTTTCCATTTCCTAACAAATGGGGCAATGTTGAATTACTATTCAGGAGCTACTTCAAGAGTTGCCTTGACCAGTTCCAGACTTTTTAAGATCAATACTGAAACAGAATGGCTAGATTGGAATATAGTTTCTCTCTCTGGAGATCTCAAGACTAAGTTTCTCCATCTGTGAAACTGAGCTATAGTCTACTTCAGAGAATAGTTATAAGAATTGGGGCTGTGATAAAAGAAATAAAATCTTTATCAACATTTATTTTTATTTCTACACAGTCCCATCACTCCTTAATATAATAGTTTTAATAATAAGTTTTAACTTGTATTGCTGTTATACAGCAAATGTTTGATTCCTAGCCACCCCCACTAGGGTGGTACATTTGTTACAATTGATGGACATTAATAGGTCTACATCATTCAAGATTTATAGCTCACATCAGAGTTCCCTCCTGGTAATGGGCCTGGAGGCCCAATTAGCCCCCAGATCTGAATGAATGAACTTTCCATTCAATTCAATATCTATTGTTCTCACAAGAATTCTCTGATTTGTATGGGCTCCATCTTTTTGGCCTCCTCTTTTCTGTCTCATCGTGGATATGAATCTCAACTTCTACACATACAAACACATGTATGCACACACACATTCACATACACACATGCTTTTCTAGTTACATCTTGTACAAATTCCGCAACGGAGATGAGTTTCCTATGTGGAAATTAGACCTAAAATATAACATATGGAAACAAATACAGGACTTTGTGCATATATATGATCAAATTGACTAAAATATAGGTTTCCATGGTGTAACCCTTCTGAACAATTGGCTTTAACAAGATGAATTCCATCTGTGCAAGCAGGATTGTAGCATCAAACTCCAAGTGAAGACCACTGTCCTGCTCAGATTTCATATCATTGCAGGCCCTTCCTTCCAACTTGGAGGGCCCTGGAAATTCAACCTCTAAAGGAAGATATCTCAAGAGCAATTGTAGGTGGGCTCACAATTGTTGGAAGTCTCATAAAAGGACAAAGGCTGTTAAAAAGAAACGCTCAACAAGACATTCTCCTGCCAAGTTCAGAGGTGTGGCTCTATGTTCCAGACGCTGTCTTCTCTCCCTCTTAAACACACACCCATGAGGCTGTCACTAGCACTCAGGTACAGCCTTCGCAGGCTGAGCAAGGTGGGGAGGGGAAGCGTTTTATTTGGCATCATATAACAGGAAGAAAATTCACCAGCCTCTTAGGGGTGTGCTGCTTAGAAGGTGATCTTAATTAAACTGTAAAATGTCAGGCATCAGAATGGAGGAAGGTCAGCCTGCAAAGGAATGAGTCAGGATTTTTAGTCAAAGAACCAGTGGGTAACCTTTCTCCTCGGAAAGACTGCAAGAAAGAAAGCCAAAATTCATAGTATACATAAAATCGGCATCATACCTCCACACAAGCCAAATATGCCCCCACTGTGCCTGCCTTCAAAGCACACTGTGTTACTTTTGAGCCTAACATGGCATTTGTGAAGAGGAAAACTGAAGGCAATACATCAAGCTTGTATTTAGAATCTCACAAGTCAAAAGTGACATTTTCTTCAAGATTATTTATCAGGCTTCCAAGCCTATTTGTTTTATAAATGAAGCAGGAAATGAATAATTAAAAAGAATATTTAAATAATGGAACTCACACTGGTAGGCCCTTCCTTTTAAGATCAATGGAGAAGGAAAAGCAAAACAAAATGATTTCCAAAACTTAGTTCCAGAAGTTACTATTCTCCAGAAGCCAGTGGCTCTTGTCTGTAATCCTAGCTGCTCAGGAATCTGAGTTCTGAGGATCGCCATTTGAGGCCAGCCCAGGGCAGTAAAATCCATGAGATTCTGATCTCCGATTGACCAGCAAAAAGCCGGAAGTGAAGCTGGGGCTCAAGTAGTAGAGCACTAGCCTTGAATGAAAAAGCTAAGGAACCCAGGCTCTGAATTCAAGCCCTAAGACTGGCATGAAGAAGAAAAGGGAGAAGAAGAAGAAGGAGGAAAAAGAGGAGGAAAAGCTGCTTCTAGTCACATCATTTATTCTTCTTCACTACCTGTACTTTACCTTCGATTACATTTACTTCCTTAGGTTAAATCTACTTGTTCCTGGAAGTCTGCTGTACCCCTAGTAAGAAAGCTGCCCTCCTATATACTGTATACATTCCCATTACATCCCTATAACACATGGCTCATAGCTTCTCTCTCTCCCCCATTACATACCATGTTATCTGCCACTGAATCCACAGTATTTGGTACACATGCAGGACAAACAAGTTGTGCAGTGTGTGTTGGACCAATTATCCTATTTCAGTAGCATGGTCTAATCAGCTCTTGACTATAGCCCCATGTAGGAGCTGAATAAAGTGACACAGGACTCCTCCATGACATGCTTTGTGGCTACCCCACCACCACATCTTCTGCATTGATCTTTTCTCTAGGCTACATCAATACCAGCAGCTTGCAGGGCAATCTAGTTTTCATCTTGCATGCTGCTTACTTTGCCTTCTGTGATACTGAATTATAAAGCTCGGGGTGTTCAGAATCACAGCGGTTTTGCACTAGAAAGAGCCCAACAGACTCTACTGCTCCCCATAGAAAACTAATCCAGAGAAAACTGACTTACAGCAAATCTGGAACGTGATGGTCCTCATGCTTTTCTCTTTTCTTACTTTGGAAGGAAAGTTACAAGAGTATGGTACGGTATTGATAAGTACATTTTCTTGCCAATGCGAGCCTTCATCTCGGGCCTATTAATGGTATGCAAACAAGTGAATTTGGAAGAAAAAAAAAAAGAACATAATTCCCCATTCATCTTTCCATTCTGGTGTTGCACATGCCACAAATGGAGACCATTTGGTGGGGGCTGAAGAGGTGAGAAAAGACCCACGACGTGCCGTTCTGCACCGCCGCTCAGCAGGGCTGTCAGTAATATCTTATTTAACATACTGTCACAGAATTTTCCTTCAGTGTCACCTCGGTCGCTACTGTAACACTCCATAAGAAATAATGCCATCTGTTAAAATACACAAGGCAGGAAAACGCAGCTGCTGCCACCACACAGAGATGGAATTAGCCACCACTAAGCAATTACTTTCCTTTTAAATTTCACAATTAAAATTTTAGTCTTGCTTTATTTGTAGCACAAAAGTCACCACAACACTGGGCCTGTTGAAGTAACAACACCGCTCTCTTGATGAAAACATAGAGAAGGAGGAGGAGGAGTTTAGTTGGGGATAATGGTAATTGTTAACTCTTGTTTTCTCACAAATATTTTTTAAACTCCATTGGGCAGTGTTAATTATAGGTAACTGTACTACGAATAATGGATTTACAAATAGCATTCATGTTTAGGATGCCCTAGTATTCAAAGAGAAATAAATACACTCACAAAATGAAAGTTATAACGGATGAAATGATCATTATTATGCACATCTAAGATCTTCCCCACACACACTCCTCAATACTAGAAGATTTAATGGAAAAGGAAGGGACCCAGTTTATAAAGAGACAGGTTTCTAATTTAAACAGAGATGAAATTCTGCCTCTCAGCTTTTATTCCATTCGCTGGAAGGGAGCAGATTGCTGGCTAAATAACAGAAGGGTGGGCCTATTCAGGGCTTAACTGCTGAGCTAACTCTTCAAAAAGCTGTAAGAGATCAACAATTACCTTGGCCATACTCCATTATGAGGGTGTCAGCAAGCTGGTGCTTCTCCTTTTGATGCATTTTTAGAATGAAAGTCATATACTATATTTTCAGGGGATGGGGGCAAAGAATAGGCAAACTTCATTTAACAGATAGGGAATGTTCTCTCAAAAAAATAAAAAACAGTGACTGTAATAAAGGGTTGCTGTTCTAGCTTTCCTTCAACTTTTAACCTATGAATGAATCACCCAATGAGACCACACACCAATGAAACAAGCTATAGTCACAGTGCAAATACACTGAAAATATATAAAATATACCTCAAATAGCTTCAGCCTATGAGGGTAGGCGTATGTATAGATAATTGTTAGATTTGAAAAAGAATCTTTAGACCCAAAATGCTTATTGTATTTGTGTATATTATAATAGCCAAAAATATCCAAAATCCAAAATACTTGGGTTCCCAAGAAAACCTTCAATTACACCTTAAAATAAGTTCATTCTAAATTCTGTGGTCAAGACCTAAGCCTTTATAGAAAAACGATATAATTAAATATCATGCACTTGACATTCCATCAAAAACTAGCTACTTGTGAAAATCTATATTAAACCTGACTTTCCAAGCATTAAAATTCCTTCAGGACTAATACTGTTTTCTATTTCTGAATGCCCCCTCATATATAGCAAAGTGCCATTAGAAAGCTGGGCTCAAATTTTATGGACTAATAACTTCAGACCTTAAGGCGTGAGATGTTTCCATTTTTAAATTATTTGTTTTAGCCATTAGGTATTCCAGTTACGTTATATTGAGGTGGGGGAGCTAAGAGTAGCTAACAAAATTATGGTCACAAACAAAATCTTGGTCAAAGTTATTACTCACACATGTGAATTTTTTCCGGCTCTCTTGAACAAAATCTTGATGCATACAAAATGATGTCTGATGTATTATCATAGGGGAAAACACAATTTTCTCACAGATTGAATGACTCCTTAGGTCCTTGAATACAAAGGGTTCTATTTATCCATACATATAATTCACAATCAAGGCTCTTAGATTCACAAATAGCAATGACAACATCTCTGATTACTAATTGAATCAGGCAAAACTAACACTCCAGTGAAGATCAATCAGACAGAGGAAGACCCTAAGCCATGCTTGTCTGCATATTACACACAGAATACATGTCCAGATAGATGCCCAACATCTCTAAAAGATGCTGTTCTCTAAGTGTCCATTTGCTTAACAAAGGAAGAAAAGATGGAAAGAGGAAGGAAGGAAGGAAGGAAGGAAGGAAGGTGATTTATTAGGCATTATACCAACCTTTTTCATTGTAGTAATATGCATGGTTTCCCAGGAATACCATATTCTAATAATGATCTTCATTATGTTGTACCTAGATACTTTTAAATTTTTTTTATTGTAAAGATACTGTACAGAGGGATTAAAGTTACATGAGCAAGGTATTGAGTCCATTTCCTATTGAACTTTGTTACCCCTTCCTTTGTTTTTCCCCTACCATCCCTTTCCTCCCCACCTCCCCAACTCGTGGATACTTGAGAGAGCTGAAGCCAGTTTTTCAATCACCACATTCAGCTGTCCTCTATTATTAGGACCTTTGTTTCCTGTGACAAACTTAAAAGAATTTACAGCAATTATAAAAGTAGCTAAGAAGTTGGAGATTATCCTTCCTCATAAAGTGTAAGAAGGAATCTAATGGGTCTCACAGAGTAAAACATACACACAATCTGTTCAGATCACTCAATTTTCTATTTATTTTCCCCACTTACCCATCCCTTACCGGCTCTTTGTCTTTAGAATCCCCAGCCTTTCCTACTTTCACCCTAGAGCTCTCTGTTGGGCCTCATCAACTCACTATATATCTACACTAAGAATCAAGTTCTCCCAGACATTTAGCATAATCATTTCACATAACATATGAACATCGCTTAAAGTAGCATACTGGGAGAAACATACACAAACCTTTTCCCCTTTAGTCAAAAGCAATATAGGAGAAAAGTCTGTGGGTATGAATGAAATGCAATGAAATCTTGCCAACTTGAGAGTTTAGATTTCCCTAATTATAATTGCTATTTTTTTCCATTCTAGCTATTTTCCCTGAGATGGAGACCTATATGCATGTTTGAAAATTTAAAAGAAAAAAATAAGGTTAAAGATGGATGGAAGAAACTTAAAACTAATTTTAAGTCTGCCTCTGCACCCAGGTGTAATATAAAGTAATAAATAAAAATAAAAATAAAAAATAATGTCTGATAGTTGAAGACCTCAGCCTTAACCAAAGTCCCGCCTATTTTTCCACATGAGCCTGGGCCAGATGGCTCCATGACAGTCGAGAGGTTTGAAACAAGGCAATCATTTAGTCCACAGCTGGAATGCACAGTGTTGCCCAATTAAATACCACTCTCATTTATTCCAATGGATCCCAAATAGATGGATTTGATCTCATAGGACAGGCAGGTTTTCTTTCTTCAAGTTGATAGAACATCAAGAGATGTTTGATAAAATGTCCTATGGAAATATACAATTATGTTACTGTGTATTGAGGTCACACCCAGCTTGAAACTCTTGTGTGAGGATCAGAAAGAGCAAAAGTGTCCCTGGATATTGGTGTATTAAGAAAGGGAGTCACTAGCAAAGGTTCCTGGAGGTACAAAGGGCCATGCTGTATATAATACATATGCATATATATACAGATATACACACATGTGTATACATATATGTATATATGTACACACATATGTATATACATATATGTATACAAATATATGTATACACATGTGTGTATATGTATATGTACATATACACATATGTAATGTGTGTATACATACATATATAAATATATTCATAATAGCATATATAAATATATGCTATTAAATATAGATTATTTTAATTGTGAAAATCTGTACAGATGGGTTACAATTACATGGGCAAGATAATGAGTACATTTCTTATCAAGCATTGTAGTCTCCTCCTTTGTTTCCCCTTCCCATCCCTTCCCATCCTCCCCCCACCCCCCTCACCCAATCCTCCCCCCCACTCCCACACCAAAGTTGTAAAGTTCGTTTTCGACATGACAACTTGTACTTCTCATAGTTGCAACGGGTCCACCTGTATCCTTAAATGACTTGTTTTTCCCCATCTCCTCCACAAATTATACTGACATCAAATACAGTGAAAGCAGGGGTTATACCGTGGGGGAGGGACATAAAAAGCAACAAAGAAATAATCTTATAAATGTGTTAGAAACAATCACATGAAAGAAAAACAACATTTGAATACATATCTTAGGGTTCATTTCCTTAACATCACCTTATCTGACCTTTTCTGCTTGACTCAGACATATACTAGATATTGCAAAAAAGGAAACCATGGGACCTATGTTTCTTTGGGCCTGGCTTACTTCACTTAATATAATTTTTTCCAAGGCTTTCCATTTCCTAACAAATGGGGCAATGTCATTCTTTCTGATGGAGGCATAGAATTTCATTGTGTATATATACCACATTTTCTTGATCTGTTCATCAACGAAGGGCAACCGGGGTGGTTCATATCTTAGCTATAGTAAATAACGCTGCAATAAACATAGTTGTGCTGGTAGCTTTAGTGTGGTCTTGTTTGTAAACGTTTGGGTAAGTGCCCAAAAGTGGGATTGCTGGGTCATAGGGGAGCTCTATGTGGAGTCTTTTGAGGAACCTCCATACTGCTTTCCAAAGTGGTTGAACAAGTTTACACTCCCACCAACAAAGCAGTAAAGTTTCCTTCTGCCCACATCCCCTCCAGCATCTGTTGTTATTAGAGTTCTTGATTTTAGCCATTCTAACTGGAGTAAGGTGGTATCTCAATGTTGTTTTGATTTGCATTTCAGATGTTTTATATATAACATATAAAATACAATATATTATATAACATAATGTGATGTAATAAATACTTATATAGTACTGGGAGCTACTGGAAAGTTTAAAAATAGAGAAAGTGAGTCCAACATTAATGATTCACACCTGTAATTCTAGCTATTCAGGAAGCTGAGACCTGAGAATTGTAGTTTAAATCCAGCCCTGACAGGAAAGTCCATGAGACTCCTATCTCAATTTAACCACCAAAAGGTTAGAAGTAGAGCTGGAGCTCAAGTGGTTGTACACTAGCCTTCAGGAAAAAAGCTAAGAGAAAACATCCAAGCTCTGAGTTCAAGCCCCAGTACCAGCATGAGAGAGAGACAGACAGAGACAGAGAGAGACAGAGACACAGAGACAGAGACAGAGCAAGAGAGAGCAAGAGAGAGAGAGAGCAAGAGAAAGAGAATGTGCTTCATATATTTAAGCTTCACTTTAGCTAATAAAAATGAATATATCTGAGACAAGGAGAAAAGGTTAGAAAAGTTGATGTTAAGCAAAATGAACCACAAGATAAGGACACAAGTGGTTTTTTCTTTCTTGCTATTGTTTCTAATGCATTTATAAGGTACCACATGATGTTTTTTTGTTGCTTTGTATGTCCCTCCCCCATGGTATAACCCCTACTTTCACTGTATTTGATGTTGTTATAATTTGGGGAGCTGAAGGGAAAGAACAAATTGTTTAAATAGGGATACAGATTAACCCATTGCAACAATGAAATTTATAAGAAGCTAAGTCGAAAAACGAACTTTACAATTTAGGCGGGGAGGTGGGAGGGGAAGAATGTAGTTGTGGAGATGGGAGGGAAGGAATGATAGGGGAAAAATAAAGGAGGAGGCAAACAATGCTTGATAAGAAATCTACTCATTACTTTGCTCATGAGATTGGAACCCCTCTGTACAGTATTTTCACAATAAAAACCTTATTAAAAATAAATTTAAAAAATGAATGTGAGGAAGGCAATAACATGCTAGAAGACCAGTTAGGTGGCAACTGTAATAATTAAGTTGCAGTAATGGTGGCTTAGTTCCAGTGTGGGTGAGTGTAGCAGTTGATGATGGTAATAGATCCAGGTTATATCTTTTAGAATTTATATCTTTTACCAAAGTCATTTTGATTGTTGTATACTTTACAGGATTTTGTTGGGTTCCAAGTTTAAGGGTATAAACAGATTAAAATTTACTCCTGTATTATATAGTTGTTTCTCTGCAGCACTATGCCTGTCTCAGAAAAGCCATTAGTGTTTGTAAAGATGGGAAGTGAGCATAGAGAAAAGAAGAGTTAGAAAGGGTAAAAGAGAAGTGAGGGAGGGGAAGGAAAAAGGAGAGAAAGACAGGGAAAGAAGACAAGGAGGGAGAGGAGGGAGGGAAGGAGGAAAGGAATGAAGAAGGGAGAGAAAGAGGGAGAAGAAAAGAGATCTCTTTTTGTAAGTACCAAAAGAAAACATCACTGCCTTTTGTTAATGCACAGAACAATACTTGAGATTTTTCAATATACATTCCATACACATTCTGTATAATTTAATAGAGTAATTAACTATGCATTCTCTAATTTCTATGCATTGCAAAACTTCTTAGAACCTTTCTGAATAAAAGCAAGTTTAATGTTTTTCAATATAGACTTAGAATTAAATCTATAATTTTCTTCTGCACAAAATACCATTCATGTTCTTTTTCATAGCCAAATTTGTTTAAGCAAACTATCAGTTCTCTGACTAGGTCTTTGAATAGCTGGTTTATTTGTATGACTACTTGTATGACAGATTATTTTTTGAAGACGAAGTCTCAAATATGTCACTTTAAAGCTCAGGTAGTATCTAGAGAATTTGACTTTAAAATGAACCTTTTTTCAGCCTATAATTTAAATAGCCACCGCCATTATTTTTCTTACTATGAGTCACTGAGGTAACTATTTTAGCTCAAAATGTTGCCATGCTTTTCTTTTAATTGTGCAGAACTATCTACAGAAGATGTAATCAGAGGTTTGTAAAAGAAACCTTTCAATACCTCAGCTGCAGCAACTCTCATGAGCTCCCTATCTATGGGACAGAAAACCAGAATATGGCATCATGGCAAGCTTCAATAGGACACAAGACAAGTTCATGCTGTGCCAGAGAGTCCCATTCTTTGTTTCCACCTTGAACTGTGGACAATTCACAACTCTGAAAAAAAAAAAGTTCAGGTTCTGTGTTGCACTGATCAGCTAAAGCAACCTCTTTGCAGAAGTCCTAGTATGAAAATGCAAGCTTAGGCCAGACCAGAAAACATACTTCAGTCTCTCAAAAAAATATGTACAGAGTTAACCTAGTAAACTTCCTTGACACTGGAAAAAAGGGGGACAATTAGTCCTGGAGTAGTCTATGTTTTGTCTCTGTTTCTTACTTCTACTTGCATCAAACTTGTTTTGCTTTTATGGTTTGGGATCTCTGTCTCTCTGTCTTCTGTCTCTGTCTCTCTCTATCTGTCTCTCTCTGTCTCTTTTGTCTCTGTCTCTCTTCCTCGTGTGTGTGTGTGTGTGTGTGTGTGTGTGTGTGTGTGTGTGTGTGTGTGCCAACCCTGGACTTGAACCTGGGGGTATGGATGTTGTCTCTAAGCTTGTATTGCTCAATGTTAGTGCTCTACCACTTGAGCCACAACTCTACTTCTGGGCTTTGCTGGGGGGGAGGGGGCTGTTAATTGGACATAAGAGTCCCCCAGACTTTCCTGCCTGAGCTGGCTTCAAATTTCAATCCTCAAATCTCAGCTTCCTGAGTAGCTAGGATTATAGGCATGAGCCACCGGCACCTTGTCAAGGTACCTACCTGTGTTACCTTCACCCTGTGGACAGTTGATTTTTATCATTGACTTTATATAAATTGACTACTGAATTTCCCTGGATTGAATGAAGCAGTGCTTCACAGATTCCTATCTAATAGATACCCGGAACCACATGAAAAATATAACCAAGAAATTGCACCCTATACAATTACTGCCCTTCATATCATAAAGACTATGTTTCACCAAAATGTTCCCATTTTAAGTACTTACTTTTCCAATTAGTATACACAGAAATACTGAAAAGTCCATAACCTTGACAAATACATAGCTGGTTCACAGTTCATTTATGACAGGGGATGGAGTCTGTGGAGAGTTGTGGGTATATTTACTCTTCTGAAGAACAGGAGTGAGGACAGCAAAAAAAGAAAGAGAAAATCACGGCAAAAAAAAAAAATCCTCAAGAATGTGACTTTCTTTTGCAACATGGCAGAAATTAACCTGTCTCTCCTAACATTGGCTGTCAGGCTGGGGAGAAGAACATGATTTTGGCTTGTTGCTAAAAAAGAATAACATGAAAAATATGACATAAAAAAATGGAGCAGTCTGGAAATGTGGTGCTATTTACTAGAAGAAGCATTTCATAGTCCTCATAGAGCAAGAAAAGCAACCTGAGTTACAATCCAGGCTTTCGTTTGCAGGATGCAAAAGCAACGAGAAATAGGAGAAGAAAGTGTAAGAAAGGCAACTGTAATAAAAATGAGAAAGAGAGCGAATTGAGAAGGGGCAGCCTCCTCTCGCCCTCAGCTTCTGCCACTCTCCAGAGACAGAGAAAGTCAATTATATACCACAGCATCACCTCACGCAATTCGATTCCCTGGCTGACCTCTGAACCTCCTTCCTGGCAGGATATCTTGACAAGTTGCCCTGCGCATCAGCAGAGAAAACTTTCACTACCTGTAGATCCAGGGAAGCTCATTAAAAACACTCCGAGCGTGGCACGGGGCTGTAAATGACTTGAAAACCCTCACATTTTTCTCTTCTCTCTCAAGTTGTACAGATCAGTTATAAAGCTTTACCACAGAAAGGGGAAGCATAATATCCATTAAAATATCACAGTTTTATCAAGCTGACAGGTATTGTCCACCACACACACACACAAAAAAAACACATTTTCTGATCATTTTTATCACAAAAGACACAAGACAGAAGAAAGGAAAGAAAGGAGGAGAGGCAAAGAAGACAGAAGAGTGAAAGAAAAAAAAATCCTACCTATTGGGTAAATAAAATTGTGACAGTAATTAACCAACTAACATTTACTGCACTAATTAGTATGCCCTAGAGGGCCTGGATATATGCTCACATCAGTTAAAGGCACCTGATATGACAGAAAAATGTCTACATATCTCACATCAAAAGCATCTCTTTCTCATTCCTCTTCCTGAGTTGCTGCACTGAGCACAAGAATACATGAAGGAAGGTAGAATAATTCATTACTTTGTCTCCTACTGCTCTGTATGTTCAACATTCTCTGAATAAATACAAAATCATAAATTAGCTTGTAGCAAAACAGAATTAATTGAATGTCTTAAGTAGGATCATCAAACCAAGGTTTGAGTTAATTTATCTGCCTAAGATTTTTGTTAATGTGGTTTCAGCTCATTAAGGTGAATGTAGATGCTGGAGATGGGACATTATTAGACAGAGAAGGGGAAAATATAAGACCAGAAAAACCTGATCTCCTCTGTTCTTGGAAGAGAATTTCTTGAAGGCTACCTAATGTGTGCTATCATCATGGAACAATTCTCCTCTGTATAATAATCTATGATTGAAAAAGGAGATCTTTATATAAAGATATTTACACATACAAAAATTACCTTTTATTCTCTGAAGAAAACATTGCCAGGACAGCGGGATATACAATGGAAGGAGTGTCTGCAACAGCATAATACTTACTCACATAAAACTCTCTTTCTTTCTCTCCCTCTCCTTCTCTCCCTTTGTCCCTCCCTCTCTCCCTCCCTCCATCTCTCTCTACATATATACATATACACCTATATATGGGAAATGTAATACATTCTATGTGTGCACATGCATAGAGAAGGAGATATTATTCTGCTTGTTTCACTGCATGGAATATTTCAGGCACTAAGCAAAACAAAACAAAAATGTTTCCTTGCAAGAATTAACTGCAAGGGTGTTGGAGATGATTTTCCCCTCATTTCCAGGAAAGGAATCAATCATAATCGGTGTTCTTCCAGCACAAAGACTTTCCCACAGGAGAATTTACAAGTTGTCTGCTGGACCCTGATCAGCCAAAAGGTGTACAAATGCTTAATTTTGCTCTAACCTCCATTTTCTCGATGATGACGATGATGGTGATGATGATGATTAACATCAATTAGTTGTACAAAGGTTCAGTTTTGTTTTGTTCTGTTGTACCAGCCCTGGGGCTTGAACTCAGGACCTAAGGACTGTCCCTGACTTTTTGTGCTCACAGCACAAAGTGGAGCCACAGCTCCACTTCTAGCTTCTTAGTAGTTGAAGATAAAAAAATCTCAAGGACTTTCCTGCCCAACCTGGCCTTGAACCTCAAGCCTCAGATCCCAGGCTCCTGAGTAGCTAGGATTACAGATGTAAGCCACCAGTGCCTGGCCAAAGGGTTACTTT